>NW_022261981.1:6991491-7058991 GCF_002021735.2 Oncorhynchus kisutch | reverse complement strand
TATACATCACACCTAAAATGCAGTATGTACTGTGTCAACGTAGTATTCGCTGTGTCAACGTAGAGCTGGTTAACTTTTAAAGAGTGCATCACTACTTCCTGCCTTCCGTGAGGGAAAGCACTCGTTTTAATAAAACCATTGTCTGCTAAATCATTCAGTCTGAAGGAACGTTTGTCTGATCGGAAGTACTTCTATCCTGACTATCCTGACAGTCTCTAATGTAGTGTTATGTACTTCTATCCTGACTATCCTGTCAGTCTCTAATGTAGTGTTATGTAATTCTATACTGACAGTTGGTGTCAGTCTCTAATGTAGTGTTATGTGCTTCTATCCTGTCAGTCTCTAATGTAGTGTTATGTACTTCTATCCTGACTATCCTGACAGAGAGGAGAGATAACTGAGGGATAGTGGAGAGAGTGGAGAGATAGTGGAGAGGTAGAGGTAGAGGAGAGATAGCTGAGGGATATAGGAGAGATAGCTGGGGGATAGAGGAGAGATAGTGGAGAGGTAGATGGGGGATAGAGGAGAGATAGTTGAGGGATAGAGGAGAGATAGCTGAGGGATAGAGGAGAGATAGTGGAGAGATAGCTGAGGGATAGAGGGGAGATAGAGTTGAGGTAGCTGAGGGATAGAGGAGAGATAGCCAAGAGGTAGAGGAGAGATAGTGGAGAGGTAGATGAGAGATAGCTGAGGGATAGAGGAGAGATAGCCTAGTGATAGAAGCGAGAGGGGTAGAGGAGAGATATAGTTGAGGTAGAGGATAGATAGAGAAGGGATAGCGGAGAGGTTGAAGAGAGATAGCCGAGAGGTAGAGGAGAGAGACGAGGGAGATGGGAGAGGTCGAGAAGAGAGAGAACAGAGAGAAGAGAAAATAGAGAGAAAAGAACAGAGGAGAGAGAGAAAAGAGAGAGGAGAGATAGAGGAGAAAGACAGGAGAGAGGAGAGGTAGAGGAGAGATAGCCGAGTGATAGAAGAGAGAGAGAGTGGTAGAGGAGAGATATAGTTGAGGTAGAGGATAGATAGAGAAGAGATAGTGGAGAGGTAGACGAGAGAAGAGAGAGAGACGAGGGAGATGGGAGAGGTAGAGAAGAAAGAGAACATAAAGGAAGGAGCGAGAGAAAAGAGAGGAGAGAAAGAAAAGAGAGATGAGAAAGAAAGGAGAGAGGTAGAAGAGACAGAAGTAATATCTCTTTGAGTGAGGTCTTAATGTCAGCATCGGTTTGTGGTGGTAAATAAATCTCTTGGAAAAATCTCTTGGTAAATAGTGTAGTCTACAGCTTGACCATGATGTATTCTAACTCTGGAGCTGAACCTCTAGTCTTTGTTGACAAAGAGACACACTCCTCACAGATCTTACCGGATGCTGCTGTTCTGTCCTGCCGATGCATGGAAATCCCAAATCACTTGACTATTGTCCACGTTCTTTTTTCAGCCATGAACCTGAAAATCATTAGCAACACATACCGCATAGGGACAGAAACAATCGAGCTTCTCACTCTGTAACTGTCCACGTTGATCACCACGGAGCAGTATAGACAAGCATCTCTCTGAGAGCTAGTGAACATGTGTTTTTCTTAATGATCTGAACTCTGTGCACCAATCATAGATCACATGGCTCTCTCTAATGACCTCACAGTACAGGAAAATAGCATGTGGTTTTAATAGCAGTGAAGCCTGCTGTGATATATCTGGTAAATTATGAAATATCAGTGATGTATAACATTAAATTATACATCACACCTAAAATGCAGTATGTACGTCCCATTCGCTGTGTCAACGTAGAGCTGGTTAACTTTTAAAGAGTGCATCACTACTTCCTGCCTTCCGTGAGGGAAAGCACTCGTTTTAATAAAACCATTGTTTGCTAAATCATTCAGTCTGAAGGAACGTTTGTCTGATCGGAAGTACTTCTATCCTGACTATCCTGACAGTCTCTAATGTAGTGTTATGTACTTCTATCCTGACTATCCTGTCAGTCTCTAATGTAGTGTTATGTAATTCTATACTGACAGTTGGTGTCAGTCTCTAATGTAGTGTTATGTGCTTCTATCCTGTCAGTCTCTAATGTAGTGTTATGTACTTCTATCCTGACTATCCTGACAGTCTCTAATGTAGTGTTATGTACTTCTATCCTGACTCTCCTGTCAGTCTCTAATGTAGTGTTATGTACTTCTATCCTGACTATCCTGACAGTCTCTAATGGAGTGTTATGTACTTCTATCCTGACAGATGGTGTCAGTCTCTAATGTAGTGTTATGTACTTCTATCCTGACAGATGGTGTCAGTCTCTAATGTAATGTTATGTACCTCTATTCTGACTATCCTGACAGTTGGTGTCAGTCTCTAATGTAGTGTTAGTATCCTGACTAACCTGACAGCTGGTGTCAGTCTCTAATGTAGTGTTATGTACTTCTGAGCCTTTTGTCTCTACCGTCACTAGTCGTCATGCCATCCACCATTTAAGAGGCCAATCGTCTGGACCAACGGGGTCCTGCTCTGTAGGACATTTAGCTGTGTTCTGTTTCATGTCAGATCAATCCTCTCTCTATTATGTACGTCAATTACAGGTTGGAACCCGGTTTCACAATTTAATGACCGGTTAGATAAATCATTTATATATATATATTTAGTCTTTTAATTACAGCTATGCCAAAGTGGAAAACAGTAAAGCTGCCTATTTTACTCTGAAATGGAACAAGTCTGACGTGATTGTTCAGTGACTTGACAGGCATCATGTACGACACATTCAATGACCCTTCACCGTCTCATGTGTCATGTGATTCTCCAACGTTTCCTGTGAAGAGGTCTTATACTTCACTCTGTCAGTCGATACAGAGGGAAAAAGGAAAGTTTAGCTGAAGACAAAGACTCTGTCCCAAATAGCATCCTATTGCCTATATAGTGCACTAGTTTTGACAATGGCCTATACAGGGCTCTAGTCCAAAAGTAGTGGACTATGTAGGGAATAGGGTGCAATTTGGGACAAATACAAAGTTAAGTCTTGAACATCTCCATAATACAGACTGTAGACCAGAGCATTTAATCTCCAGCTAATCCCATTAAGACTCGAATCCACTGTCAGTCTGGAGTCATGTGTCCTTTAATTCATTTAATGGCACAAATCATCACAATCCTGTCAAATTACTTATGAAACGTTGTCACAGGCAGTGTCCTAAATCGAACCTAATCCACTATCATAGTGCATTACTTTTGACCAGTGGGCCCTGCTGAGTCCAGTGGGCCCTGCTGAGTCCAATGGGCCCTGCTGAGTCCAGTGGACCCTGCTGAGTCCAATGGGCCCTGAGTCCATGGCCTGAGTCCAATGGGCCCTGCTGAGTCCAATGGGCCCTGCTCAAAAGTAGCAGGGTTTCCGGTCAAAAGCAGTGCACTATGTTTGGGAATAGGGTGCAGTTTGGGATTGATCCTGAGAAAGTTTTAACAATGCCCTTGACGTGGGATCATAGAGCCGCTGCTGTGGAACTGTGCTCCTCTTTACGCTTAATCGTTAGAATGAAGGGAAGTGTTAGCTTATGCTAGATGGAAAGCAGCCATAGACAAACATTTATAAACATGACCCCATTGGAAGTCTTCCCACAGGCTTTTCGTTAATAACCAGAACATTTTGTGCATTCATTTTTCAAAAGAATTAAGAAATGCATTTATTTTTCATAATACATTTTCGAGCATGAACCTTCGAATAACATAATTTTTTTAAACGTACGGGGTATTTTTTCTAACAGACAAAGTTTCTATTTTCAAATGTATATTTAGTTCATAATATTGTTTTGAAAGAAAAAAAACATTACATCTGTTTTTCATTCCTCCGTTCCTCTCTTCTGCTATATTGGCTGAGGACATATTGACTTGCATCACACATAACCGGATCCATCCAGATTGGGATAACGTGTCTCATCGGAGCTAATGGAATATCCCAACCACTTAGGAAAAACAAATCAAATGCTCCTGAAGCCATTAGTGCTGATGAATGTAAGGCCTTGGAGCATCGGAGCACCTGGAACACACAGCACAGAGCCATCACAGGAAGGCAGGTGGTTCATTTTGACTAGGCAAGTCAGTTAAGAACAATTCTTAGTTACAATGATGGGCTACCCCGGCCGAACCCGGAGGACGCTGGGCCAATTGTGGGCTACCCCGGCCGAACCCGGGCGACGCTGGGCCAATTGTGGGCTATCCTGGCCGAACCCGGACGACGCTGGGCCAATTGTGGGCTACCCTGGCCGAACCCGGGCGACGCTGGGCCAATTGTGGGCTACCCTGGCCGAACCCGGGCGACGCTGGGCCAATTGTGGGCTACCCTGGCCGAACCCGGGCGACGCTGGGCCAATTGTGGGCTGCCCTGGCCGAACCCGGACGACGCTGGGCCAATTGTGGGCTACCCTGGCCGAACCCGGACGACGCTGGGCCAATTGTGGGCTACCCTGGCCGAACCCGGATGACGCTGGGCCAATTGTGGGCTACCCTGGCCGAACCCGGACGACGCTGGGCCAATTGTGCGTTGCCCAATGTCACTGTTGGGGACTCCTCGGTGTTAATAGATGAAACGCTGAACATATTCCTGTCCTTGCTAGCGAAGCTGTCTTGTAGCTTAGCGTCCGCTTTGTCAGACCACTTCCGTACTGAGCACGTCACTGGTACTTCCTGTTTGAGTAAAAAAAAAATCGAAACAGGAATAAAGAGGATGGAGTCGTGGTCTGATTGACCAGAAGGGAGGTGGGGTAACGCATTTCACCCACGGTGAAGTCTCGCCCCACTAAACACGCTGCCTCTGGGTGTGAACGGCCCTGTACGGCTCCTTGTACCTGGTACTTCCTGTTTCAGTCTACCCACGGTGAAGTCTCGCCCCACTAAACACGCTGCCTCTGGGTGTGAACGGCCCTGTACGGCTCCTTGTACCTGGTACTTCCTGTTTCAGTCTACCCACGGTGAAGTCTCCCCCCACTAAACACGCTGCCTCTGGGTGTGAACGGCCCTGTACAGCTCCTTGTACCTGGTACTTCCTGTTTCAGTCTACCCACGGTGAAGTCTCCCCCCACTAAACACGCTGCCTCTGGGTGTGAACGGCCCTGTACGGCTCCTTGTACCTGGTACTTCCTGCTTCAGTCTACCCACGGTGAAGTCTCCCCCCACTAAACACGCTGCCTCTGGGTGTGAACGGCCCTGTACAGCTCCTTGTACCTGGTACTTCCTGTTTCAGTCTACCCACGGTGAAGTCTCCCCCCACTAAACACGCTGCCTCTGGGTGTGAACGGCCCTGTACAGCTCCTTGTACCTGGTACTTCCTGTTTCAGTCTACCCACAGTGAAGTCTCGCCCCACTAAACACGCTGCCTCTGGGTGTGAACGGCCCTGTACAGCTCCTTGTACCTGGTACTTCCTGTTTCAGTCTACCCACAGTGAAGTCTCGCCCCACTAAACACGCTGCCTCTGGGTGTGAACGGCCCTGTACGGCTCCTTGTTTACAGCCATTCTAGTGGCATGTGTGTATGTGTGTGTGTGTGTGTGTTGGTCTGTGTGTGTGTCTGTGCTTGCGTGAGCATGTGTCTGTGTATGTGTTTGTGTTGGTCTGTGTGTGTGTCTGTGCGTGCGTGAGCGTGTGTCTGTGTGTGTGTGTCTGTGTGTGTGTTGGTGTGTGCGTGCGTGAGCGTGTATCTGTGTGTGTGTTTGTGTTGGTCTGTGTGTGTGTCTGTGCGTGCGTGAGCGTGTGTCTGTGCGTGTGTTTGTGTTGGTCTGTGTGTGTGTCTGTGCTTGCGTGAGCGTGTGTCTGTGTCTGTGTATGTGTTTGTGTTGGTCTGTGTGTGTGTCTGTGCTTGCGTGAGCGTGTGTCTGTGTCTGTGTATGTGTTTGTGTTGGTCTGTGTGTGTGTCTGTGCGTGCGTGAGCGTGTGTCTGTGTGTGTGTTTGTGTTGGTCTATGTGTGTGTCTGTGCGTGCGTGAGCGTGTATCTGTGTGTGTGTTTGTGTTGGTCTGTGTGTGTGTCTGTGCGTGAGCGTGTGTCTGTGTGTGTGTGTGTTTGTGTTGGTCTGTGTGTGTGTGTGTGTCTGTGCGTGCGTGAGCGTGTGTGTCTGTGTGTTGGTGTGTCTGTGTGTGTGTCTGTGCGTCTGTGTGTGTGTCTGTGCGTGCGTGAGCGTGTGTCTGTGTGTGTGTCTGTGTGTGTCTGTGCGTCTGTGTGTGTGTCTGTGCGTGAGCGTGTCCACACACACCGCTCCGTCGTGGGTTTCCCAAAGCGTCCGTTAACTGAAGTTGTAAGTTATACCTCTCCACAACCCTGCAGCTGCAGATCTGTAAAAGAGTAGCAGTCATGACATTTGAGAGACAATCTTTCTTTCCGTGAATGAACAACATTTGTATAAGGAAGCAGGAGGAGGCTACATGGGCTGTCAAGTGAAATAAAATAACATCACTACTTCTGCAAAGGCTTTTGGGGAGGAGACCCATTTAGAAGGGAAGCTCATTGTTACGTCCTACGTCCCCAACAGCACCATGTTCTGTCAGTCGTGCACTACTTTTATGCTAGTGGCAAGGCCTCCACATTTATGTTGATACCCCAAACCCAATGTAAAACATAACAGCACCCCATTCTGTCAGTCGTACTTTTATGCTAGTGACAAGGCCTCCACATTTATGTTGATACCCCAAACCCAATGTAAAACATAACAGCACCATGTTGTTTTATCCCATCTCTAATCCCATTTATCAAATACATATATTTTTACTATACTAGATATTGTGTCACTACACCCCCCTAAACTGAAATAATGGCTGGCTGTAGAGGGGGGTGGAATACATGAATCCACGTAACCTAATATTGTACACTTGTCATGCGGGGTCACACAGCACTGAATGACGGCAAATCTGACTTTGAAAGGTGTCTATTTATGAAAAGTAAAGATTACATTCATCATAAATATTTATAGTTTATATTTCCGTCGATTGTACAGTGGGGAGAACAAGTATTTGATACCTGCAAAAATCTGCAATGTTTTCCTACTTACAAAGAATGTAGAGGTCTGTAATTGTTATCATAGGTACACTTCAACTGTGAGAGACGGAATCTAAAACAAAAATCCAGAAAATCACATTGTATGATTTTTAAGTAATTAATTTGCATTTTATTGCATGACATAAGTATTTGATCACCTACCAACCAGTAAGAATTCCGGCTCTCACAGACCACCACTCATTACCTGTATTAACTGCACCTGTTTGAACTCATTACCTGTATAAAAGACACCTGTCCACACACTCAATCAAACAGACTCCAACCTCTCCACAATGGCCAAGACCAGAGAGCTGTGTAAGGACATCAGGGATAAAATTGTAGACCTGCACAAGGCTGGGATGGGCTACAGGACAATAGGCAAGCAGCTTGGTGAGAAGGCAACAACTGTTGGCGCAATTATTAGAAAATGGAAGAAGTTCAAGATGACGGTCAATCACCATCGGTCTGGGGCTCCATGCAAGATCTCACCTCGTGGGGCATCAATGATCATGAGGAAGGTGAGGGATCAGCCCAGAACTACACGGCAAGACCTGGTCAATGACCTGAAGAGAGCTGGGACCACCGTCTCAAAGAAAACCATTAGTAACACACTACCCCGTCATGGATTAAAATCCTGCAGCGCATGCAAGATCCCACTGCTCAAGCCAGCGCATGTCCAGGCCCGTCTGAAGTTTGCCAATGACCATCTGGATGATCCAGAGGAGGAATGGGAGAAGGTCATGTGGTCTGATGAGACAAAAATATAGTTTTTTGGTCTAAACTCCACTTGCCGTGTTTGGAGGAAGAAGAAGGATGAGTACAACCCTAAGAACACCATCCCAACCGTGAAGCATGGAGGTGGAAACATAATTCAGGGCGACTGCACTGTATTGAGGGGAGGATGGATGGGGCTATGTATCGCGAGATCTTGGCCAACAACCTCCTTCCCTCAGTAAGAGCATTGAAGATGGGTCGTGGCTGGGTCTTCCAGCATGACAACGACCCGAAACACACATCCAGGGCAACTAAGGAGTGGCTCCGTAAGAAGCATGTCAAGGTCCTGGAGTGGCCTAGCCAGTCTCCAGACCTGAGCCCAATAGAAAATCTTTGGAGGGAGCTGAAAGTCCGTATTGCCCAGCGACAGTCCCGAAACCTGAAGGATCTCATGCCCACGAAGACTGTTTTGGTATAAATCAATTTTATTCTGAATACAATATGGCCAACATAATTACACTCAGACACCTTCGCCTGCATATATATTGTCCTGGTTGATGTTGTATTGTGTTATTCTGTCTTTAAAAGGGTTTCATATGGCTCTTGGAATAAATAGCACTATGAGTACCACTGCCTCTGCGGTGTATGAAGAGCTGAAGCCAACTAGCTGTTCAGTGATCATGTTTTTCACAATACAAGCGCATACTGTAGTATAGCCAAGTTACAGGAGAGACTGCTGGGGAAAGTACTCCGTTGTCATTAATTGAGCAAAAGTAAAGATAATTTCAATAGAAAATGACTGAAGTCAAAGTGAAAGTCACCCATTAAAAATACTATGAATACATGTATTGTACTAATGTAGAGTGGTGAGAAAAGCACTCAGCCGTCATACAAAATAAAAGTCAATGCAATACATCAAATTCCTGATATTAAGCAAACCAGACGGCACACATTTTTTAATGTATTTATTTACGGACAGACAGGGACACACTCCAACACGCAGACATCCTTTAAAAGACACAGTATTTGTGTTTAGTGAGCCCGACCAGATCAGAGGCAGTGGGGATAACAACACGTTGTCTTAATAGGTGTGTGAATTGTACTTTTAGTTGTCATGGAACATGTCTGGAGTTAAAAATACATGATTTCCTTTAGGAAGTACATTTTTACATTGAAAGAGAACTGGTTAATTATGTAGTACTTTAAAGTATTTTTTACTTAAGTACTTTACCACACCGCAGGAGAGCAACCTGTAATACTACAGCCAGTTACTCTAGTAGTGGATATGTACAGCTCAGATGTGTCCCCTTTTCCCCCTCTGAAACTGAGGGTGATTCAAAGTATCTGAGGTGACCAGGACATGAATGAGCCAAAAACGGAATGAGGAGACAAAATAGCCAGTGGTAGTTGTAGTTCTGGGGTCTGACCAGTAGCCAGTTGTAGTTCTGGGGTCTGACCAGTAGCCAGTGGTAGTTGTAGTTCTGGGGTCTGACCAGTAGCCAGTGGTAGTTGTAGTTCTGGGGTCTGACCAGTAGCCAGTGGTAGTTGTAGTTCTGGGGCCTGACCAGTAGCCAGTGGTAGTTGTAGTTCTGGGGCCTGACCGGTAGACAGTGGTAGTTGTAGTTCTGGGGTCTGACCAGTAGCCAGTTTAAGTTGTAGTTTTGGGGTCTGACCAGTAGCCAGTGGTAGTTGTAGTTCTGGGGTCTGACCAGTAGCCAGTGGTAGTTGTAGTTCTGGGGTCTGACCAGTAGCCAATGGTAGTTGCAGTTCTGGGGCCTGACCAGTAGCCAGTGGTAGTTGTAGTTCTGGGGCCTGACCAGTAGCAAGTGGTAGTTGTAGTTCTGGGGCCTGACCAGTAGCCAGTGGAAGTTGTATTTCTGGGGTCTGACCAGTAGCCAGTGGTAGTTGTAGTTCTGGGGCCTGACCAGTAGACAGTGGTAGTTGTAGTTCTGGGGTCTGACCAGTAGCCAGTGGTAGATGTAGTTCTGGGGTCTGACCAGTAGCCAGTGGTAGTTGCAGTTCTGGGGCCTGACCAGTAGCCAGTGGTAGTTGCAGTTCTGGGGTCTGACCAGTAGCCAGTGGTACATGTAGTTCTGGGGCCTGACCGGTAGACAGTGGTAGTTGTATTTCTGGGGTCTGACCAGTAGCCAGTTTAAGTTGTAGTTCTGGGGTCTGACCAGTAGCCAGTGGAAGTTGTATTTCTGGGGTCTGACCAGTAGCCAGTGGAAGTTGTATTTCTGGGGTCTGACCAGTAGCCAGTGGTAGTTGTAGTTCTGGGGCCTGACCAGTAGCCAGTGGTAGTTGTAGTTCTGGGTTCTGACCAGTAGCCAGTGGTAGTTGTAGTTCTGGGGCCTGACCAGTAGCCAGTGGTAGTTGTAGTTCTGGGTTCTGACCAGTAGCCAGTGGTAGTTGTAGTTCTGGGGCCTGACCAGTAACCAGTGGTAGTTGTGCTTCTGGGGTCTGACCAGTAGCCAGTGGTAGTTGTAGTTCTGGGGTCTGACCAGTAGCCAGTGGTAGTTGTAGTTCTGGGGTCTGACCAGTAGCCAGTGGTAGTTGTAGTTCTGGGGTCTGACCAGTAGCCAGTGGTAGTTGTAGTTCTGGGGTCTGACCAGTAGCCAGTGGTAGTTGTAGTTCTGGGGCCTGACCAGAACTACAGTGCAGGTCATAGACTAGGACTATGAAGTTTTGGTTATGAGGGATGTAGCATAGCTCCACATATACAGTATATACATCTGAAGGTCATCCCTGGGCTTCGATGGACAGTAAAGGGTTTGCAGAGGAGGTGGAGCTGGTCAAGCATGGTGGACAAAGACCACTCTCTCCCAGCCAATCCCCAGCAGAGGAGGTGGAGCTGGTCAAGCATGGTGGACAAAGACCACTCTCTCCCAGCCAATCCCCAGCAGAGGAGGTGGAGCTAGTCAAGTATGGTGGACAAAGACCACTCTCTCCCAGCCAATCCCCAGCAGAGGAGGTGGAGCTGGTCAAGCATGCTGGACAAAGACCACTCTCTCCCAGCCAATCCCCAGCAGAGGAGGTGGAGCTGGTCAAGCATAGTGGACAAAGACCACTCTCTCCCAGCCAATCCCCAGCAGAGGAGGTGGAGCTAGTCAAGTATGGTAGTCAAAGACCACTCTCTCCCAGCCAATCCCCAGCAGAGGAGGTGGAGCTAGTCAAGCATGGTGGCCAAAGACCACTCTCGCCCAGCCAATCCCCAGCAGAGGAGGTGGAGCTGGTCAAGCATGCTGGACAAAGACCACTCTCTCCCAGCCAATCCCCAGCAGAGGAGGTGGAGCTGGTCAAGCATGCTGGACAAAGACTACTCTCTCCCAGCCAATCCCCAGCAGAGGAGGTGGAGCTAGTCAAGCATGGTTACAGCCTTATTCTAAAACTAATTAAATTATTGATTTTCCTCATCAATCTTAACACAATACTCCATAATGACAAAACGAAAACAGCTTTTTAGAAATGTTTGCAAATGTATAAAATAATAAACAGAAATACCAGTAATAAGAAAATAGAAATAAGAGAAATAAGTATTCAAACCCTTTGCTTTGAGACTGTAAATTGAGCTCAGGTGCATCCTGTTTCCATTGATCATCCTTGAGATGTTTCTACAACTTGATTGATGTCCACCTGTGGTACATTCAATTGATTGGACATGATTTGGAAAGGCGCACACCTGTCTATATAAGGTCCCACAGTTGACAGTGTATGTCAGAGCAAAAACCAAGCCATGAGGTCGAAGGAATTGTCCGTAGAGCTCCGAGACAGGATTGTGTCTAGGCACAGATCTGGGGAAGGATAAAATGAATGGCGCAAAGTACAGAGAGATCCTTGATGAAAACCTGCTCCAGATCGCCCAGGACCTCAGACTGGGGCAAAGGTTTACCTTCCAACAGAACAACAACCCTAAGCAAACAGACAAGACAACGCAGGACTGGCTTCGGGACAAGTCTCTGAATGTCCTTGAGTGGCCCAGCCAGAGCCCGGACTTGAACCCGATCGAACATCTCTGGAGAGACCTGAAAATAACTGTGCAGCAACACTCCCCATCCAACCTGACAAAGTTTCAGAGAATCTGCAGAGGAGAATGGGAGAAACTCCCCAAATACTGGTGTGCCAAGCTTGTAACGTCATACCAAATAAGACTCGAGGTTGTAATTGCTGCCAAAGGTGCTTCAACAAAGTACTGAGTAAAGGGTCTGAGTACTTATGTGAATATTTATAATACATTTGAAGAAATTTCTAAAAACATAATTTTGTCATTTTGGGGTATTGTGATGTCATTATGGGGTATTATGATGTCATGTTGGGGTATTGTGATGTCATTATGGGGTATTATGATGTCATTTTGGGGTATTATGATGTCATTTTGGGGTATTGTGATGTCATTATGGGGTATTATGATGTCATTTTGGGGTATTGTGATGTCATTTTGGGGTATTGTGATGTCATTATGGGGTATTATGATGTCATTTTGGGGTATTATGATGTCATTTTGGGGTATTGTGATGTCATTATGGGGTATTATGATGTCATTTTGGGGTATTGTGATGTCATTATGGGGTATTATGATGTCATTTTGGGGTATTGTGTGTAGATTGACGAGTGGGAAAAAAATGATTTAGAATAAGGCTGTAATGTAACAAAATGTAGAAAAAAGTCAAGTGGTCTGAATACTTTCCCGAAAGGACTGTACACGTTTGACCATCCTAAGGGACCGCTTGTTGACCATAGATGGCATGATGTCCTTATAGGGATGTTGGGACTACTGAGCAGTTTCCCAGGCAAATGCATGAGTCACCACAGCATGAGAGATCATTCTTCACCTGCGGGTCCAGTTCAGGTGTCACGCCCGACCATAGAGAGCCCTCGGGCAACGACCCGCCCCGGAGCCTCCGCCGACACTAGTCACCCACACCCTGACCATAGAGAGCCCTCGGGCTACGACCCGCCCCGGAGCCTCCGCCAACACTAGTCACCCACACCCTGACTATAGAGAGCCCTCGGGCTACGACCCACCCCGGAGCCTCCGCCGACACTAGTCACCCACGCCCTGACCATAGAGAGCCCTCGGGCTACGACCCGCCCCGGAGCCTCTGCCGACACTAGTCACCCACGCCCTGACCATAGAGAGCCCTCGGGCTACGACCCGCCCCGGAGCCTCCGCCGACACTACTCACCCACGTCCCGACCATAGAGAGCCCACGGGCTACGACCCGCCCCCGGAGCCTCCGCCGGCACTAGTCACCCACGCCCCGACCATAGAGAGCCCTCGGTCTACGACCCGCCCCGGAGCCTCCGCCGACACTAGTCACCCACGTCCCGACCATAGAGAGCCCTCGGGCTACGACCCGTCCCGGAGCCTCCGCCGACACTACTCACCCACGTCCCGACCATAGAGAGCCCACGGGCTACGACCCGCCCCGGAGCCTCCGCCGACACTAGTCACCCACGTCCCGACCATAGAGAGCCCTCGAGCTACGACCCACCCCGGAGCCTCCGCCGACACTAGTCACCCACGTCCCGACCATAGAGAGCCCACGGGCTACGACCCGCCCCCGGAGCCTCCGCCGGCACTAGTCACCCACGCCCCGACCATAGAGAGCCCTCTGGGTTCTCTATGGTGTTGTAGGTCAGGGCGTGGGTAGGTCAGGACTAAGGGGGGTGTTCTAGTTTTCCTATATCTATGTTTGTTTTTGTTGTATGTTTCCCAATTAGAGGCAGCTGATTGTCATTGTCTCTAATTGGGGATGATACTTAAGTTCCACCTGGGTTGTGGGATGTTGTTTTGTGTATTGTGCTGCACCAGGTAGGTCACGTTTCGTTGTTTGTTTATTGTGTTGCTGAAGTTTCACTTTAAATAAAGATGTGGAACTATAATCACGCTGCGCCTTGGTCCCTCCATTATCACGAACGTGACATCAGGTGTCACGTGGGCTGATCAGCCATGGGTGTTAGCATACACTGAGTACACAACACATGAGGAACACATGCTCTTTCCATGACATAGACTGGCCAGGTGAAAGCTATGATCCCTTATTGATGTCACTTGTTAAATCCACTTCAGTCCGTGTAGATGAAGGGAGAGGAGACGGGTTAAAGAATGAGTTTTAAGCTTGAGACAATTGAGACATAGGATTGTGTGTGCCAGAGAAAAGGACTGATGTTAGAGTGGACAGTTCTGGGAGATTCAGGATGGCTTTCCCATTGGAGAGGTGTGTTGGGTCAATGTGGTGAACACCTGCCTTAGGAGTTAGTCATCATACGTGGCTGCCTCCTGCCCTTCCACTGTGATGTCACCAAGTCAATCACGGCATTTCCAGGGGCAGACTGGAACATTCAGGATGGCATTGCCGTTGGAGAGCTCACAGTTCCAATGACATGTGAAGGCCCCCACTAAGTTGAAGGCATGACTTGTCAACGGTCTGCCAGCTTGTGTTGGATTTATTGTAGTGAATGAACACCTGCCTTTATGCGCTGGTCATGTGTGGTCGCATCCAACCCAGGACACACCGTAAAGTCAAAATACAGCATAGACCAGGGAAGACAGCCAGGATGGTGGATTTACAATAGCCACAACATCAGAAACCCATGTGTGACTAAGCTTGTCAGGCAGGACCATGCAGCACTGAATGACGGCATATTTGACTTGGAAAGTCTTCTATTAACCCAAAGCTAAGGCTGCCATTCATCATAAATACTCCTAGTTGACATTTCAGCCTACTGTATCTCTGTGTTGACAAGTCTTCCTAGGTGAATGAAGATATCCTAATGCTGTTTATTTGTGTACAGAAGGGATGCATTCCAGACTATTGGGTGGCAGGAAGCCTAGTGGTTAAGAGCCGTAAGTACCGTAAGGTCTCTGGTTCGAATCCCAGAGACGACTAGTTTGTAAAAATCTGTCAGGGAGCCGTTGAGCAAGTCACTTAACCACAATAGCTAATGTATTCTGCATTTGAACAATATCAGAGCTGTCAATAACGGGTTACATGAGCTAATGTGACTCATCCTCAAGCCAGGGAATGTTTCTATACTCATTTTAAAATATCTATCAACTAATTTTTGCAGTAGAATATTGTTTTCACAACCATTTGTTTAATATATGGGAGACATTTTAAGATGTGAAAACACCTGGTTGTGTTTTGGTCTGTCGCGGGTATCTCAAAACTAAGCCCTTTTCTTTAGGATTGGCCACTAGCTTATTTTGACCAAGGCTCCGTGGGGCTCTGTTTAAAAAGTTTGTGCACTTTATAGGGAAGAGGGGGGCAAAACAGGTGACTTGATTTAGGGTGGATTCAAAACAGGAAGGAAAACCTGCACATTCTAAGCTCCGATGTAATAACTTATTCACGTTTCTTTATCAGGGTTTTCATTGGTTTAGTTTATAAGGTGTTTCCTTATCAGGGTTTTCATTGGTTTAGTTTATAAGGTGTTTCCTTATCAGGGTTTTCATTGGTTTAGTTTATAAGGTGTTTCCTTATCAGGGTTTTCATTGGTTTAGTTTATAAGGTGTTATGCTCCCCAGACAGCAGAGCGCCTAACCAGTTGTGTGTTTCTTCCACCTTCAGACTGACCACTTATGAACCTGCCACTTACCAGCTAACGTGTAATGTTCTGCACTTAAAGTACTGTACTGGCACTCACAGTAACGGCAACCTAGCTGGAGACCCATTTACCTGAGCATTACTGGGTGAGTTTGAGGCTCTACTCTACCGTAAGACCCCTCTAGCAAGGCCATGTTCACTTCTTCTTCCTCCTCCTCCAGCCCTCGTCTCTCTCTCTCCCTCTTCCTCTCTCTCTCCCTACACTTCCTCTTTATCGCCCCCCTGAAGTCTCTCTCCTCTCTCTCCCTGACTCGCTTTATACTTTAATTGTTTTCTTCGTTATTGTGTTTTGATCCTGCCTTACCTGTTGAGGCGTTGAGACGCTTGTTCACACACAAACTAAAAGAGCAAACATCTCTCTTTCTCACATGCATCTTTCAACCGTAAATGAATCTTTAGCTGTGTTTGATTTCTCTCTCCTCTGGCTCTCTCTCCTTGGACCCTCCCTCTCTCTCTTCCATGACTCTCTCACTCTCTCTCCCGACTCTCTCATATCTTCTCCCTGACTCTCTCTCTCTCTCTCACTGCTTCTGCGTGCATATCAGCTAGAAGATGTGTCGGCAATCGAGTATTGTCTCTGGCCCGCCCTCCCAGTTAGGGGGAGTGATGAGCTCTACAGCAGAGTCTCACAACTCAATCGCTGGTTGAAAACTGTTTTCCTTCTGCACCTCCCAAAAGTTAGAATTTGTAGATAATTGGCCCTCTTTCTGGGACTCATAACCCACAAACAGGACCAAGCCTGACCTGCTGAGGAGTGACGGACTCCATCCTAGCTGAGGGGTGCTCTCATCTTATCTACCAACATAGACAGGGCTCTAACTCCTCTAGCTCCACAATGAAATAGGGTGCAGGCCAGGCAGCAGGCTGTTAGCCAGCCTGCCAGCATAGTGGAGTCTGCCATTAGCACAGTCAGTGTAGTCAGCTCAGCTATCACCCATTGAGACCGTGTCTGTGCCTCGACCTAGGTTGGGCAAAACTAAACATGGCGGTGTTCGCCTTAGCAATCTCACTAGGATAAAGACCACCTCCATTCCTGTCATTACTGAAAGAGATCATGATACCTCACATCTCAAAATAGGGCTACTTAATGTTAGATCCCTTACTTCAAAGGCAATTATAGTCAATGAACTAATCACTGATCATAATCTTGATGTGATTGGCCTGACTGAAACATGGCTTAAGCCTGATGAATTTACTGTTTTAAATGAGGCCTCACCTCCTGGCTACACTAGTGACCATATCCCCCGTGCATTCCCGCAAAGGCGGAGGTGTTGCTAACATTTACGATAGCAAATTTCAATTTACACAAAAAAAAATGACATTTTCGTCTTTTGAGCTTCTAGTCATGAAATCTATGCAGCCTACTCAATCACTTTTTATAGCTACTGTTTACAGGCCTCCTGGGCCATATACAGCGTTTCTCACTGAGTTCCCTGAATTCCTATCGGACCTTGTAGTCATAGCAGATAATATTCTAATCTTTGGTGACTTTAATATTCACATGGAAAAGTCCACAGACCCACTCCAAAAGGCTTTCAGAGCCATCATCGACTCAGTGGGTTTTGTCCAACATGTCTCTGGACCCACTCACTGTCACAGTCATACGCTGGACCTAGTTTTGTCCCATGGAATAAATGTGGTGGATCTTAATGTTTTTCCTCATAATCCTGGACTATCGGACCACCATTTTATTACGTTTGCAATTGCAACAAATAATCTGCTTAGACCCCAACCAAGGAACATCAAAAGTCGTGCTATAAATTCACAGACAACACAAAGATTCCTTGATGCCCTTCCAGACTCCCTCTGCCTACCCAAGGACGCCAGAGGACAAAAATCAGTTAACCACCTAACTGAGGATCTCAATCTAACCTTGCGCAATACCCTAGATGCAGTTGCAACCCCTAAAAACAAAAAAAAATGTCTCATAAGAAACTAGCTCCCTGGTACACAGAAAATACCCGAGCTCTGAAGCAAGCTTCCAGAAAATTGGAACGGAAATGGCGCCACAACCAAACTGGAAGTCTTCCGACTAGCTTGGAAGGACGGTACCGTGCAGTACCGTAGAGCCCTTACTGCTGCTCGATCATCCTATTTTTCTAACTTAATTGAGGAAAATAAGAACAATCCGAAATTCCTTTTTAATACTGTCGCAAAGCTAACTAAAAAGCAGCATTCCCCAAGAGAGGATGACTTTCACTTTAGCAGTGATAAATTCATGAACTTCTTTGAGGAAAAGATTATGATTATTAGAAAGCAAATTACGGACTCCTCTTTAAACCTGCGTATTCCTCCAAACCTCAGTTGTCCTGAGTCTGCACAACTCTGCCAGGACCTAGGATCAAGAGAGACGCTCAAGTGTTTTAGTACTATATCTCTTGACACAATGATGAAAATAATCATGGCCTCTAAACCTTCAAGCTGCATACTGGACCCTATTCCAACTAAACTACTGAAAGAGCTGCTTCCTGTGCTTGGCCCTCCTATGTTGAACATAATAAACGGCTCTCTATCCACTGGATGTGTACCAACTCACTAAAAGTGGCAGTAATAAAGCCTCTCTTGAAAAAGCCAAACCTTGACCCAGAAAATATAAAAAAACTATCGGCCTATATCGAATCTTCCATTCCTCTCAAACATTTTAGAGAAGGCTGTTGCGCAGCAACTCACTGCCTTCCTGAAGACAAACAATGTATACGAAATGCTTCAGTCTGGTTTTAGACCCCATCATAGCACTGAGACGGCACTTGTGAAGGTGGTAAATGACATTTTAATGGCATCGGACCGAGGCTCTGCATCTGTCCTCGTGCTCCTAGACCTTAGTGCTGCTTTTGATACCATCGATCACCACATTCTTTTGGAGAGATTGGAAACCCAAATTGGTCTACACGGACATGTTCTGGCCTGGTTTAGATCTTATCTGTCGGAAAGATATCAGTTTGTCTCTGTGAATGGTTTGTCCTCTGACAAATCAACTGTAAATTTCGGTGTTCCTCAAGGTTCCGTTTTAGGACCACTATTGTTTTCACTATATATTTTACCTCTTGGGGATGTTATTCGAAAACATAATGTAAACTTTCACTGCTATGCGGATGACACACAGCTGTACATTTCAATGAAACATGGTGAAGCCCCAAAATTGCCCTCGCTAGAAGCATGTGTTTCAGACATAAGGAAGTGGATGGCTGCAAACTTTCTACTATTAAACTCGGACAAAACAGAGATGCTTGTTCTAGGTCCCAAGAAACAAAGAGATCTTCTGTTGAATCTGACAATTAATCTTAATGGTTGTACAGTCGTCTCAAATAAAACTGTGAAGGACCTCGGCGTTACTCTGGACCCTGATCTCTCTTTTGAAGAACATATCAAGACCATTTCGAGGACAGCTTTTTTCCATCTACGTAACATTGCAAAAATCAGAAACTTTCTGTCCAAAAATGATGCAGAAAAATTAATCCATGCTTTTGTCACTTCTAGGTTAGACTACTGCAATGCTCTATTTTCCGGCTACCCGGATAAAGCACTAAATAAACTTCAGTTAGTGCTAAATACGGCTGCTAGAATCCTGACTAGAACCAAAAAATTTGATCATATTACTCCAGTGCTAGCCTCTCTACACTGGCTTCCTGTCAAAGCAAGGGCTGATTTCAAGGTTTTACTGCTAACCTACAAAGCATTACATGGGCTTGCTCCTACCTATCTCTCTGATTTGGTCCTGCCGTACATACCTATACGTACGCTACGGTCACAAGACGCAGGCCTCCTAATTGTCCCTAGAATTTCTAAGCAAACAGCTGGAGGCAGGGCTTTCTCCTATAGAGCTCCATTTTTATGGAACGGTCTGCCTACCCATGTCAGAGACGCAAACTCGGTCTCAACCTTTAAGTCTTTACTGAAGACTCATCTCTTCAGTGGGTCATATGATTGAGTGTAGTCTGGCCCAGGAGTGGGAAGGTGAACGGAAAGGCTCTGGAGCAACGAACCGCCCTTGCTGTCTCTGCCTGGCCGGTTCCCCTCTTTCCACTGGGATTCTCTGCCTCTAACCCTATTACAGGGGCTGAGTCACTGGCTTGCTGGGGCTCTCTCATGCTGTCCCTGGAGGGGGTGCGTCACCTGAGTGGGTTGATTCACTGTTGTGGTCATCCTGTCTGGGTTGGCGCCCCCCCCCCTTGGGTTGTGCCGTGGCGGAGATCTTTGTGGGCTATACTCAGCCTTGTCTCAGGATGGTAAGTTGGTGGTTGAAGATATCCCTCTAGTGGTGTGGGGGCTGTGCTTTGGCAAAGTGGGTGGGGTTATATCCTTCCTGTTTGGCCCTGTCCGGGGGTGTCCTCGGATGGGGCCACAGTGTCTCCTGACCCCTCCTGTCTCAGCCTCCAGTATTTATGCTGCAGTAGTTTATGTGTCGGGGGGGCTGGGGTCAGTTTGTTATATCTGGAGTACTTCTCCTGTCCTATTCGGTGTCCTGTGTGAATCTAAGTGTGCGTTCTCTAATTCTCTCCTTCTCTCTTTCTTTCTCTCTCTCGGAGGACCTGAGCCCTAGGACCATGCCCCAGGACTACCTGACATGATGACTCCTTGCTGTCCCCAGTCCACCTGGCCATGCTGCTGTTCCAGTTTCAACTGACCTGAGCCCTAGGACCATGCCCCAGGACTACCTGACATGATGACTCCTTGCTGTCCCCAGTCTACCTGGCCATGCTGCTGCTCCAGTTTCAACTTCCACCTGACTGTGCTGCTGCTCTAGTTTCAACTGTTCTGCCTTATTATTATTCGACCATGCTGGTCATTTATGAACATTGAACATCTTGACCATGTTCTGTTATAATCTCCACCCGGCACAGCCAGAAGAGGACTGGCCACCCCACATAGCCTGGTTCCTCTCTAGTTTCTTCCTAGGTTATTGGCCTTTCTAGGGAGTTTTTCTCTCGCCACTGTGCCTTCTCCACCTGCATTGCTTGCTGTTTGGGGGTTTTAGGCTGGGTTTTCTGTACAGCACTTTGAGATATCAGCTGATGTACGAAGGGCTATATAAATAAATTTTGATTTGATTTGATTTGATTTGACTCTCTCTCTCTCTCTCCCGACTCTCTCACTCTCTCTCTCCCTTGACCCTCGTTCCTATCCAGCTTTCCTTTCTTCCTCACTCTCTCTCTCACTGACTCTCATCGATCTCCTTATGACCCCTCACTCTCTCCTCCCTGACGTTCTTCCCTCTCCCTGATCTCTCTCGCTTCTCTACGCCCCTCCTCACTCTCGTCTCCCTGACTTTTTCACCCCTCTCGCCACTGACTCTCCATCCTCTCGCTCTCTACGCCCCTCACTGGCCCCATCTCCTCTCTCCCCGACTCTCTCTCTCTCTCTCCCTGACTCTCTCTCTATCTCTCCCCCCACTCTCTCCTCATCCTCTCTCCCTGACTCTCTCTCTCTCTCCCCGACTCTCTCTCTCTCCTGACTCTCTCTCTCTCTCTCCCTGACTGCTCTCTTCCTCTCCCCGACTCTCTCTCTCTTCTCTCCCTGACTCTCTCTCTCTCTCTCCCCGACTCTCTCTCTCTCTCTCCCCGACTCTCTCTCTCTCTCTCCCTGACTCTCTCTCTCTCCCTGACTCTCTCCTCTCCCGACTCTCTCACTCTCTCTTCCCTGACTCTGCTCTCTCTCTCTCTACACCCCTCTCACTCTCTCTCCCTGACTCTCCTCTCTCTCTCCCTGACTCTCTCTCTCTCCCTGACTCTCTCTCTCTCTCTCTCTCCCCGACTCTCTCTCTCTCTCTCCCTGACTCTCTCTCTCTACGCCCCTCTCACTCTCTCTCCCTGACTCTCTCTCTCTCTCTCTCCCTGACTCTCTCTCTCTCTCTCCCTGACTCTCTCTCTCTCTCTCCCGCGACTCTCTCACTCTCTCTCCCTGACTCTCTCAATCTCTTTGCCCTGACTCTCTCTCTCTCTGCCCTGACTCTCTCTCTCTCTCCTCCCTGACCCCTCTCTTCTTTCCTCCACCTTGTCGAGGCGTTGAGGCAAAAACTAAAGTGCAAAACCATGAAAAAACGTCTCTCTTTCTTACTGAATATTTTCTCTCTCATTTCTCTCTCTACCCCCCCTCTCTCTACCTTTCCCTCTCTCTCGCTTCTTTCTTCCTCACTCTCTCTCTCCCTGACTCGCTCGCTCTCTATGCCCCTCTCACTCTCTCTCCCTGACTTTCTCCCTCTCCCTGACTCCTCTCGCTCTCTTACGCCCCTCTCACTCTCTCTCCCTGACTTTCACCCTCTCCCTGACTCTCTCGCTCTCTACGCCCCTCTCACTCTCTCTCCCCGACTCTCTCTCTCTCTCTCCCTGACTCTCTCTCTCTCTCTGACTCTCTCTCTCTTCTCTCCCTGACCTCTCTCTCTCTCTCCCCCGACTCTCTCTCCCTGACTCTCTCTCTCTCTCCCTGACTCTCTCTCTCTCTCTCCCCGACTCTCTCTCTCTCTCTCCCTGACTCTCTCTCTCTCTCTCCCTGACTCTCTCTCTTCTCGTCTCTCTCCCCGGCTCTCTCTCTCTCTCTCCCTGACTCTCTCTCTCTCTCTCCCTGACTCTCTGCTCTCTCTCTCCCCGACTTCTCTCTCTCTCTCCCTGACTCTCTCTCTCTCTACGCCCCTCTCACTCTCTCTCCCTGACTCTCTCTCTCTCTCTCCCTGACTCTCTCTCTCTCCCTGACTCTCTCTCTCTCTCCCCGACTCTCTCTCTCTCTCTCCCTGACTCTCTCTCTCTACGCCCCTCTCACTCTCTCTCCCTGACTCTCTCTCTCTCTCTCCCTGACTCTCTCTCTCTCTCCCTGACTCTCTCTCTCTCCCTCCGACTCTCTCTCTCTCTCTCCCCGACTCTCTCTCTCTCTCTCCCCGACTCTCTCTCTCTCTCTCCCCGACTCTCTCTCTCTCTCCCCTGACTCTCTCTCTCTCCCTGACTCTCTCTCTCTCCCTGACTCTCTCTCTCTCTCCCCGACTCTCTCACTCTCTCTCCCTGACTCTCTCTCTCTCTCTACACCCCTCTCACTCTCTCTCCCTGACTCTCTCTCTCTCTCTCTCCCTGACTCTCTCTCTCTCCCTGACTCTCTCTCTCTCTCTCCCCGACTCTCTCTCTCTCTCTCCCTGACTCTCTCTCTCTACGCCCCTCTCACTCTCTCTCCCTGACTCTCTCTCTCTCTCTCTCCCTGACTCTCTCTCTCTCTCCCTGACTCTCTCTCTCTCTCTCCCCGACTCTCTCACTCTCTCTCCCTGACTCTCTCACTCTCTTTCCCTGACTCTCTCTCTCTCTCTCCCTGACTCTCTCTCTCTCTCTCTCTCCCTGACCCTCTCTCTTTCCTCCACCTTGTCGAGGCATTGAGGCAAAACTAAAGTGCAAAACCATGAAAAACTCTCTCTTTCTTACTGAATATTTTCTCTCTCCATTTCTCTCTCTACCCCCCCCCCCTCTCTCTACCTTTCCCTCTCTCTCGCTTTCTTTCTTCCTCACTCTCTCTCTCCCTGACTCGCTCGATCTCTATGCCCCTCTCACTCTCTCTCCCTGACTTTCTCCCTCTCCCTGACTCTCTCGCTCTCTACGCCCCTCTCACTCTCTCTCCCTGACTTTCACCCTCTCCCTGACTCTCTCGCTCTCTACGCCCCTCTCACTCTCTCTCCCCGACTCTCTCTCTCTCTCTCCCTGACTCTCTCTCTCTCTCTCTCTGACTCTCTCTCTCTCCCTGACTCTCTCTCTCTCTCCCCGACTCTCTCTCTCTCCCTGACTCTCTCTCTCTCTCTCCCTGACTCTCTCTCTCTCTCTCCCCGACTCTCTCTCTCTCTCTCCCTGACTCTCTCTCTCTCTCTCCCTGACTCTCTCTCTCTCTCTCTCTCTCTCCCCGACTCTCTCTCTCTCTCTCTCCCTGACTCCTCTCTCTCTCTCCCTGACTCTCTCTCTCTCTCTCCCCGACTCTCTCTCTCTCTCCCTGACTCTCTCTCTCTCTACGCCCCTCTCACTCTCTCTCCCTGACTCTCTCTCTCTCTCTCTCCCTGACTCTCTCTCTCTCCCTGACTCTCTCTCTCTCTCTCCCCGACTCTCTCTCTCTCTCTCCCTGACTCTCTCTCTCTACGCCCCTCTCACTCTCTCTCCCTGACTCTCTCTCTCTCTCTCTCCCTGACTCTCTCTCTCTCTCTCCCTGACTCTCTCTCTCTCTCTCCCTGACTCTCTCACTCTCTCTCCCTGACTCTCTCTCTCTCTCTCCCTGACTCTCTCTCTCTCTCTCCCCGACTCTCTCACTCTCTCTCCCTGACTCTCTCTCTCTCTCTCCCCGACTCTCTCTCTCTCTCTCTCCCCTGACTCTCTCTCTACGCCCCTCTCACTCTCTCTCCCTGACTCTCTCTCTCTCTCTCTCCCTGACTCTCTCTCTCCCTGACTCTCTCACTCTCTCTCCCTGACTCTCTCACTCTCTCTCCCTGACTCTCTCTCTCTCTCTCCCTGACTCTCTCTCTCTCTCTCCCCGACTCTCTCACTCTCTCTCCCCGACTCTCTCTCTCTCCCTGACTCTCTCTCTCTCCCTGACTCTCTCTCTCTCTCCCTGACACTCTCTCTCTCTCTCCCTGACTCTCTCTCTCTCTCTCTCCCTGACTCTCTCTCTCTCTCTCCCCGACACTCTCTATCCCTGACTCTCTCTCTCTCTCTCCCTGACTCGCTTTATACTTAATTGGTTTTCATTCGTTATTTGTTGTTTTTGCTCCTGCTTACCTTGTTGAGGCGTTGAGACGCCTTGTTCACACCCAAACTAAAGAGCAAACATCTCTCTTTCTCACTGCATCTTTCCAACTTTAAATGAATCTTTATTGTGTGTTATGATTCTCTCTCTCTCTCTCTCTCTCCCTGACTCTCTCTCTCTCTCTCCCCCGACTCTCTCACTCTCTCTCCCTGACTCTCTCTCTCTCTCTCTCTCCCCGACTCTCTCTCTCTCTCTCCCTGACTCTCTCTCTCTACGCCCCTCTCACTCTCTCTCCCTGACTCTCTCTCTCTCTCTCCCTGACTCTCTCTCTCTCTCTCCCTGACTCTCTCACTCTCTCTCCCTGACTCTCTCACTCTCTCTCCCTGACTCTCTCTCTCTCTCTCTCTCCCCGACTCTCTCACTCTCTCTCCCCGACTCTCTCTCTCTCTCTCCCTGACTCTCTCTCTCTCTCTCCCTGACACTCTCTCTCTCTCTCCCTGACTCTCTCTCTCTCTCTCCCTGACTCTCTCTCTCTCTCTCCCCGACACTCTCTATCCCTGAGTCTCTCTCTCTCTCTCCCTGACTCGCTTTATACTTAATTGGTTTTCATTCATTATTTGTTGTTTTTGCTCCTGCTTACCTTGTTGAGGCGTTGAGACGCCTTGTTCACACCCAAACTAAAGAGCAAACATCTCTCTTTCTCACTGCATCTTTCCAACTTTAAATGAATCTTTATTGTGCGTTATGATTCTCTCTCTCTCTCTCTCTCTCTCTCTCTCTCTCTCTCTCTCTCTCTCTCTCTCTCTCTCTCTCTCTCTCTCTCTCTCTCTCTCTCTCTCTCTCTCTCTCTCTCTCTCTCTCTCTCTCTCTCTCATATATATGAGTTAAATCATGGAGGATAACACACAATAAAGTCTGGGACTTATTTCCATTGTGGTCCCGTTGAGACCAGACAAGATGGAACTCAGTATGGCATTGAGATAATAAAACATAAAAGCTAAGAAGAGAAACATCTGTCTCATCATTGCAGTTACGTCGTTGGGGTTTTTCATATCGGCACAGAAGACGTCAAACATGTTTTTACTTTATTCTTTAAAGAGAGGGGACGTTGTTTTCATGTGCAGAGGCAACTCATTCCACTCTGAGGCTCCAGAATATAAGACTTTCCCAGCATTACTCCTGAACCTGTATAAGCACACATCAGCAACACCTGATCTGGGGCTGTGATTGTGTGCATCCCTAAGACGAGGAAAGTAATCAGTTAGATATCTGGGCGCAGGACCATAAATACTCCTGTAAACCAAACCTAGTCTAATCTGGGACACCCTAGCCTCAACAGGCAGCCGGTTTAGTTCCCGAAAGCAGCTCCTGCCTATGTGAATATGTGGTCTCACCTTCAATACTACCCTGATCAGCTTATTCTGGGATATCTGGAGTTTCCCCTTCAGAAGTTTAGATAAGACCCCCAAACCAGGAAGTACTAGCGTAATCAGAATGGCTTTGAATGAGGGCAGTAGCACTTTCATGGAGTCCTTATCAAGCAGCTTGGACTTTCTATCCAAAAACGTAGTCCTGGCATTAACCTTCCCTTAGCACTTTATTGGCCGTGCTCCCAGGTAGCTAACAGAGGTTTTAGTAGTCAGCACCTCACCCCCCCCTAACTCAACTCTGATTTCAGAGGACCTACTCAATTTAGGTCTGGATCCAAACATAATTGCCTCAGTTTTTCCTACAGTATGTGCAGAGAGAGCTTATTATCTCCAAGCCATTGGCTAATGTTAGTAAGCTCTGTGCTAAGTATTTCTCTCCAACACAGTTTTACTTTTGTGAGAAGCGTAGAGTCATCCGCATAAAGGAAAAGACGGCAAGAACAAGCATCTTTCATATCATTAATATACAATAAAAACGGCAGAGGTCCAAGCACGCTCCCCTGCGGAATGCCACAACTAATTGGTTTTGCCAGAGACAGTGACCCATTAACCTCTACTACTTGCTCCCTTCCTGATAAATAGGACTTTACCCAGCCTAGAGGGATACTGCTTAACCCCAGTACCTCCAGTTTGGAGATTAGGAGACAGTGGTTAACTGTATCAAAGGCCTTCTATAGGTCAAGCAGTACCATTCCACAGAGATTTCCCTCATCAATCTCTTTCCTGATGAAGTCAGTCAAGTAAAGTAGACATGAATCAGTGGACTATGTTTTTCTAAAAACCCAACTGAAAATCATACATTAGACTTTGTTTGCTGACATATGCATACATTTGCTCATGTACAACTCTCTCCAGGATCTCTGATGTTACACAGAGGTTAGATACAGGCCTATAATTCCCAGGGTCAGACTTTATCCCCTTCTTATACAGAGGATAAATACAGGCCTGTAGTTCCAAGGGTCAGACTTTATCCCCTTCTTATACAGAGGTACAACTTTGTCTTGTTTCACGTCCCTGGGAAAGATGCCTTGTTCAAGAGAGAGCTGAACGATATGCGTAATACAAGTGGCCAATTTGCTCAGCAGAATCTATTAGAAACCTTGCAGGAATATTATTCAGGCCTGTGGCTTTGGAGCACTTAAGATCTGCCAGCATACTGACTCTTTTGGCTGTTCCTATCTTTGCAAAAGAAAAAAGGTGTTTGGTTGAACCCATAACTCTGCACAATACTTTTTGCTTGGTTGTTTCCATACAAACCAGCACTGGTGGTCAGCTTGCTAAACAGCTTGCTGGCAACAGAAGTAAAACATTGACTTGAATTCATTGGCAACCTCTGCTCTTTCATGTACCACCTCCTTCCTGATATTCAGTCCAGTAAGGTTTAGTTTGTTTTAGGTGGTACTACTACAGCCTAGTTCCTTAAATGATTTCCAAAGCTTTTTAGCTTCATCCATCCTGCTCTGTGCTTCATTTCTGTGATGTTTATAAAGGACAAAATCAGGCTGCTCTTGTGAGTTCTTACATTTCTTAAAGGCCTTATTCCTTGCTTGGATAGATTCTAGAATGTCATGATTAAACCAAGGGCTAGATCTTTGCTTTACCCTGACCCGTCTAATGGGAGCCACCACATTCACCACATCAAGGAATCTACATGTAAAGGGTTCCCAGGCACAGTCTAGCCCTACACTATCCAGCACAGGCGACCAGTCAATTTTACCTACTTCCTCCCTAAACATTTCAACACATCATTCTTTTGTCCTCTGATTCTAACAGTTTTGTGACACTTACATATATCTTTTAAAATCCTCCTTCTGCAAAATGATTCAGTTATTTCCTTCACCAAGGAATCATTACAGTTTGACAACACAATTTAGAATCCTTCATAGAGTGCATTCTGCTTGCCTACAACACACTCCCAACACCCTCAACCCCCAACACCCCGGATTGGTTTTGGGAGGGCAGATATCCAGCCAGACAATCTCCAGGTCAAAGCTTAAATCCGATCTGACGTTATAAGCGAATGTCTGATCTTACAAAACGCACATATCGGCCCACCATTCCGATCCTTCCTGACAACAAACTATCTCAATTTTTGAGTCACAAACAGATGAACCAGGAAAACATAAGACACCCACCTCTGATTTACAAACCAACAGGCGTATCTCATAAATATTCGGAAGTAGGCTTCAGACGTTTAAGTGCACAAAATGTAAGCCCTTCTTCCCAAAGGCCTCACTGAATTCCCGATGCCATGTCCTGTCATCATTCCGAAAGCAGACAATGCTATTGGCTGCACAGAGTCGCATTAACAGAAATCCCAAAGCAGCCTTGTTTACAACTTGTTAACACGTTTGAACACTGGAATGTGAGATGTAATGTACACCTCGATTAGGCTGACAGAAATCCTCATTACTTTATTTAATGATTTTCTATTTGAGTGTCATCATTTCTATATAGCCTACACCAGAGATAGGCAGCCCTGGTCCTGGAGTGCCTCAGGATAGGCAGCCCCGGTCCTGGAGTGCCTCGGGATAGACAGCCCTGGTCCTGGAGTGCCTCAGGATAGGCAGCCCTGGTCCTGGAGTGCCTCAAGATAGACAGCCCTGGTCCTGGAGTGCCTCAGGATAGGCAGCCCTGGTCCTGGAGTGCAGCAGGATAGGCATGGTGGTGGTGGTACCTTGGTGGTGGTGGTACCTTGGTGGTGGTGGTACCTTGGTGGTGGTACCTTGATAGTGGTGGTGGCACCTGATAGTGGTGGTGGTGGCACCTTGATAGTGGTGGTGGTGGTACCTTGGTGCTGGTGGTACCTTGGTGGTGGTTGTGCCTTGTTGGTGGCGGTGCCTTGTTGGTGGTGGTGCCTTGTTGTTGGTGGTACCTTGGTGGTGGTACCTTGGTGGTGGTGGTAGTGGTGGTACCTTGGTTGTGGTGGTGGTACCTTGGTGGTGGTGGTACCTTGGTGGTGGTGGTGGTACCTTGGTGGTGGTGGTGGTACCTTGATAGTGGTTGTGGCACCTGATAGTGGTGGTGGTGGTACCTTGGTGGTGATGGTACCTTGGTGGTGGTGGTACCTTGGTGGTGGTGCCTTGTTGGTGGTGGTGCGTTGTTGTTGGTGGTGCCTTGGTGGTGGTGGTACCTTGGTGGTGGTATCTTGGTGGTGGTGGTGGTACCTTGTTGGTAGTGGTACCTAGGTGGTGGTGGTGGTGGCACCTTGATAGTGGTGGTGGTACTTTGGTGGTGGTGGTACCTTGGTGGTGGTGGTGGTACCTTGATAGTGGTTGTACCTTGGTGGTGGCAGTGCTACCTTGATAGTGGTGGTGGCACCTGATAGTGGTGGTGATACCTTGGTGGTGATGGTACCTTGGTGGTGGTGGTACCTTGGTGGTGGTGCCTTGTTGGTGGTGGTACCTCGGTGGCGGTGCCTTGTTGGCGGTGGTGCCTTGTTGGTGGTGTTGCTGCCTTGGTGGTGGTGGTGGTGGTGGTGGTGGAACCTTGGTGGTGGTGGTACCTTGGTGGTGTTGGTGGTGGTACCTTGGTGGTGGTGGTGGTACCTTGGTGGTGGTGGTACCTTGGTTGTGGTGGTGGTACCTTGGTGGTGGTGGTAACTTGATAGTGGTTGTGGCACCTGATAGTGGTGGTGGTGGTACCTTGGTGGTGATGGTACCTCGGTGGTGGTGGTACCTTGGTGGTGGTACCTTGGTGGTGGTACCTTGTTGGTGGTGGTGCGTTGTTGGTGGTGGTGCCTTGGTGGTGGTGGTACCTTGGTGGTGGTATCTTGGTGGTGGTGGTGGTGGTACCTTGGTGGTGGTGGTGGTACCTTGTTGGTGGTGGTACCTTGGTGGTGGTGGTGGCACCTTGATAGTGGTGGTACTTTGGTGGTGGTGGTACCTTGGTGGTGGTGCCTTGTTGGTGGTGGTACCTCAGTGGCGGTGCCTTGTTGGTGGTGGTGCCTTGTTGGTGGTGTTGCTGCCTTGGTGGTGGTGGTGGTGGTGGTACCTTGGTGGTGGTGGTGGTACCTTGGTGGTGTTGGTGGTGGTACCTTGGTGGTGTTGGTGGTGGTACCTTGGTGGTGGTGGTACCTTGGTTGTGGTGGTGGTACCTTGGTGGTGGTGGTAACTTGATAGTGGTTGTGGCACCTGATAGTGGTGGTGGTGGTACCTTGGTGGTGATGGTACCTTGGTGGTGGTGGTACCTTGGTGGTGGTACCTTGGTGGTGGTGCCTTGTTGGTGGTGGTGCGTTGTTGGTGGTGGTGCCTTGGTGGTGGTGGTACCTTGGTGGTGGTATCTTGGTGGTGGTGGTGGTGGTACCTTGGTGGTGGTGGTGGTACCTTGTTGGTGGTGGTACCTTGGTGGTGGTGGTGGCACCTTGATAGTGGTGGTACTTTGGTGGTGGTGGTACCTTGGTGGTGGTGGTACCTTGATAGTGGTTGTACCTTGGTGGTGGCGGTGCTACCTTGATAGTGGTGGTGGCACCTGATAGTGGTGGGGGTGATACCTTGGTGGTGATGGTACCTTGGTGGTGGTGGTACCTTGGTGGTGGTGCCTTGTTGGTGGTGGTGCCTTGGTGGTGGTGGTGGTGGTGGTGGTGGTGGTGGTACCTTGGTGGTGGTGGTGGTACCTCGGTGGTGGTGCCTTGTTGGTGGTGTTGCCTTGGTGGTGGTGGTGGTGGTGGTACCATGGTGGTGGTAGTGGTACCTTGGTGGTGGTGGTACCTTGGTGGTGGTGGTGGTACCTTGGTGGTGGTGGTGGTACCTTGGTGGTGGTGGTGGTGGTGCCTTGTTGGTGGTGGTGCCTTGGTGGTGGTGGTGGTACCTTGGTGGTGGTGGTACCTTGGTGGTGGTGGTGGTACCTTGGTGGTGGTGGTGGCACCTTGATAGTGGTGGTACTTTGGTGGTGGTGGTACCTTGGTGGTGGTGGTACCTTGATAGTGGTTTGTACCTTGGTGGTGGCGGTGCTACCTTGATAGTGGTGGTGGCACCTGATAGTGGTGGGGGTGATACCTTGGTGGTGATGGTACCTTGGTGGTGGTGGTACCTTGGTGGTGGTGCCTTGTTGGTGGTGGTGCCTTGGTGGTGGTGGTGGTGGTGGTGGTGGTGGTGGTGGTACCTTGGTGGTGGTGGTGGTACCTCGGTGGTGGTGCCTTGTTGGTGGTGGTGCCTTGTTGGTGGTGTTGCCTTGGTGGTGGTGGTGGTGGTGGTACCATGGTGGTGGTAGTGGTACCTTGGTGGTGGTGGTACCTTGGTGGTGGTGGTGGTACCTTGGTGGTGGTGGTGGTACCTTGGTGGTGGTGGTGGTGGTGCCTTGTTGGTGGTGGTGCCTTGGTGGTGGTGGTGGTACCTTGGTGGTGGTGGTACCTTGGTGGTGGTGGTGGTACCTTGGTGGTGGTGCCTTGGTGGTGGTGGTGCCTTGGTGGTGGTACCTTGGTGGTGGTGGTGGTACCTTGGTGGTGGTGGTGGTACCTTGGTGGTGGTGGTACCTTGTTGGTGGTGGTATTTGGTGGTGGTATTTGGTGGTGGTACCTTGGTGGTGGTGGGTGGTACCTTGGTGGTGGTATCTTGGTGGTGGTGGTGGTACCTTGTTGGTGGTGGTGGTACCTTGGTGGTGGTGGTGGTGGTACCTTGGGTGTGGTGGTGGTACCTTGGTGGTGGTGGTACCTTGGTGGTGGTGGTGGTACCTTGATAGTGGTTGTACCTTGGTGGTGGCAGTGCTACCTTGATAGTGGTGGTGGCACCTGATAGTGGTGGTGATACCTTGGTGGTGATGGTACCTTGGTGGTGGTGGTACCTTGGTGGTGGTGCCTTGTTGGTGGTGGTACCTCGGTGGCGGTGCCTTGTTGGTGGTGGTACCTCGGTGGCGGTGCCTTGTTGGTGGTGGTGCCTTGTTGGTGGTGTTGCTGCCTTGGTGGTGGTGGTGGTGGTGGTGGTACCTTGGTGGTGGTGGTGGTACCTTGGTGGTGTTGGTGGTGGTACCTTGGTGGTGGTGGTGGTACCTTGGTGGTGGTGGTGGTACCTTGGTTGTGGTGGTGGTACCTTGGTGGTGGTGGTAACTTGATAGTGGTTGTGGCACCTGATAGTGGTGGTGGTGGTACCTTGGTGGTGATGGTACCTTGGTGGTGGTGGTACCTTGGTGGTGGTGCCTTGTTGGTGGTGGTGCGTTGTTGGTGGTGGTGCCTTGGTGGTGGTGGTACCTTGGTGGTGGTATCTTGGTGGTGGAGGTGGTGGTACCTTGGTGGTGGTGGTGGTACCTTGTTGGTGGTGGTACCTTGGTGGTGGTGGTGGCACCTTGATAGTGGTGGTACTTTGGTGGTGGTGGTACCTTGGTGGTGGTGCCTTGTTGGTGGTGGTACCTCGGTGGCGGTGCCTTGTTGGTGGTGGTGCCTTGTTGGTGGTGTTGCTGCCTTGGTGGTGGTGGTGGTGGTGGTGGTGGTACCTTGGTGGTGGTGGTGGTACCTTGGTGGTGTTGGTGGTGGTACCTTGGTGGTGGTGGTGGTACCTTGGTGGTGGTGGTACCTTGGTTGTGGTGGTGGTACCTTGGTGGTGGTGGTAACTTGATAGTGGTTGTGGCACCTGATAGTGGTGGTGGTGGTACCTTGGTGGTGATGGTACCTTGGTGGTGGTGGTACCTTGGTGGTGGTACCTTGGTGGTGGTGCCTTGTTGGTGGTGGTGCGTTGTTGGTGGTGGTGCCTTGGTGGTGGTGGTACCTTGGTGGTGGTATCTTGGTGGTGGTGGTGGTGGTACCTTGGTGGTGGTGGTGGTACCTTGTTGGTGGTGGTACCTTGGTGGTGGTGGTTTGTGGCACCTTGATAGTGGTGGTACTTTGGTGGTGGTGGTACCTTGGTGGTGGTGGTACCTTGATAGTGGTTGTACCTTGGTGGTGGCGGTGCTACCTTGATAGTGGTGGTGGCACCTGATAGTGGTGGGGGTGATACCTTGGTGGTGATGGTACCTTGGTGGTGGTGGTACCTTGGTGGTGGTGCCTTGTTGGTGGTGGTGCCTTGGTGGTGGTGGTGGTGGTGGTGGTGGTACCTTGGTGGTGGTGGTGGTACCTCGGTGGTGGTGCCTTGTTGGTGGTGGTGCCTTGTTGGTGGTGTTGCCTTGGTGGTGGTGGTGGTGGTGGTACCATGGTGGTGGTAGTGGTACCTTGGTGGTGGTGGTGGTACCTTGGTGGTGGTGGTGGTGGTGCCTTGTTGGTGGTGGTGCCTTGGTGGTGGTGGTGGTACCTTGGTGGTGGTGGTACCTTGGTGGTGGTGGTGGTACCTTGGTGGTGGTGCCTTGGTGGTGGTGGTGCCTTGGTGGTGGTACCTTGGTGGTGGTGGTGGTACCTTGGTGGTGGTGGTGGTACCTTGGTGGTGGTGGTGGTACCTTGGTGGTGGTGGTACCTTGGTGGTGGTGGTGGTACCTTGGTGGTGGTGGTACCTTGTTGGTGGTGGTATTTGGTGGTGGTATTTGGTGGTGGTACCTTGGTGGTGGTGGTGGTACCTTGGTGGTGGTGGTATCTTGGTGGTGGTGGTGGTACCTTGTTGGTGGTGGTGGTACCTTGGTGGTGGTGGTGGTGGTACCTTGGGTGTGGTGGTGGTACCTTGGTGGTGGTGGTACCTTGGTGGTGGTGGTACCTTGGTGGTGGTGGCGGATGTGGTACCGTGGTGTGTGTGGGAGGGGGGGGGGCTGCGTGTGGAGCGACCCTTTAGACCAGATGGATTTTCTGTGTGTGTGTGGGGGGGTGTGGGAGGTGGGGGGGGGGGGGGGGGTGACTTGTTGTGGAGTGGCTCATTAGACCAGATGGATTCTGTGTGTGTGTGTGTGTGTTTGTTTGCGTGTGTGTGTGTGTGTGTGTGTGTGTGTGTGTGTGTGTGTGTGTGTGTGTGTGTGTGTGTGTGTGTGTGTGTGTGTGTGTGTGTGTGTGTGTGGCGGGGGGAGGTGGGGGGGGGGGTTGTTGACAGGTGAACCAGCAGGGACCTTTCTGTAGCAGGTGAGATTGTTCTAAAAAGACATAGAGAGTAAATCCATCTGGTCAAACAGCCAAGTACCCCTGCTGTTGGTTGGTGCTATTGGACCAATCTGGCAACCTGCTGTGAGTTGGTGCTATTGTTCCAACCTGGTTGTCGCAGAGCAGAGCCTAAAGCATGTTGCTCAGGGATCTCTGATGTTATTAAAAGAGAGGTACGATAAAGAGCCAACAAGGTGTTCGAGGAAATATGTCTCTCTGAACTGCTAAAAATAATAATTACCTGGTAAACAACCGTGTAGGATTGATAAGGAAGTAATTCTGTACATCTTATTGTGTGTGTGTGTGTGTGTAGGTGTGTAGGTGTGTAGGTGTGTAGGTGTGTGTATGTCTGTGTGTGTGTGTGTGTGTGTGTGTGTGTGTGTGTGTGTGTGTGTGTGTGTGTGTGTGTGTGTGTGTGTGTGTGTGTGTGTGTGTGTCTGTGTGTGTGTGTGTTGTTAGTCCCGAGTTCGAGTCCATTGTTTTATATTCAGCCAATTAGACTGCTTGTGTGACCTACCACTGCCAAAGATATACCAAGCACTATTTTCACTTTACCTGCTACATGACTAGAATTACATACAGCAAATGAATTACTTAAAAATCATACAATGTGATTTTCTGCATTTTTGTTTTAGATTCCGTCTCTCACAGTTGAAGTGTACCTATGATAAAAATGACAGACCTTTACATGCTTTGTAAGTAGGAAAACCTGCAAAATCGGCAGTGTGTCAAATACTTGTTCTCCCCACTGTAGTTCTGCTTTGCTGGACTGTATTGTTGTTTGGCCTTGAGGATCCCCCCTCCCCATCTCCACCGAGTGTCCTGATGGTAAAGATGCAAGAGGACTGATGGTAAAGAGGCAAGAGGACTGATGGTAAAGATGCAAGAGGACTGATGGTAAAGATGCAAGAGGACTGATGGTAAGATGCAAGAGGACTGATGGTTAAAGCAAAGAGGACTGATGGTAAAGAGGCAAGAGGACTGATGGTAAAGAGGCAAGAGGACTGATGGTAAAGCAAGAGGACTGATGGTAAAGATGCAAGAGGACTGATGGTAAAGATGCAAGAGGACTGATGGTAAAGCAAGAGGACTGATGGTAAAGCAAGAGGACTGATGGTAAAGATGCAAGAGGACTGATGGTAAAGATGCAAGAGGACTGATGGTAAAGAAGCAAGAGGACTGATGGTAAAGATGCAAGAGGACTGATGGTAAAGATGCAAGAGGACTGATGGTAAAGATGCAAGAGGACTGATGGTAAAGATGCAAGAGGACTGATGGTAAAGAATCAAGAGGACTGATGGTAAAGATGCAAGAGGACTGATGGTAAAGATGCAAGAGGACTGATGGTAAAGCAAGAGGACTGATGGTAAAGATGCAAGAGGACTGATGGTAAAGATGCAAGAGGACTGATGGTAAAGATGCAAGAGGACTGATGGTAAAGAAGCAAGAGGACTGATGGTAAAAGATGCAAGAGGACTGATGGTAAAGATGCAAGAGGACTGATGGTAAAGCAAGAGGACTGATGGTAAAGCAGCAAGAGGACTGATGGTAAAGATGCAAGAGGACTGATGGTAAAGATGCAAGAGGACTGATGGTAAAGATGCAAGAGGACTGATGGTAAAGAAGCAAGAGGACTGATGGTAAAGCAAGAGGACTGATGGTAAAGAGGCAAGAGGACTGATGGTAAAGAGGCAAGAGGACTGATGGTAAAGATGCAAGAGGACTGATGGTAAAGATGCAAGAGGACTGATGGTAAAGATGCAAGAGGACTGATGGTAAAGATGCAAGAGGACTGATGGTAAAGCAAGAGGACTGATGGTAAAGATGCAAGAGGACTGATGGTAAAGCAAGAGGACTGATGGTAAAGATGCAAGAGGACTGATGGTAAAGAAGCAAGAGGACTGATGGTAAAGATGCAAGAGGACTGATGGTAAAGATGCAAGAGGACTGATGGTAAAGAAGCAAGAGGACTGATGGTAAAGATGCAAGAGGACTGATGGTAAAGCAAGAGGACTGATGGTAAAGATGCAAGAGGACTGATGGTAAAGATGCAAGAGGACTGATGGTAAAGCAAGAGGACTGATGGTAAAGCAAGAGGACTGATGGTAAAGATGCAAGAGGACTGATGGTAAAGATGCAAGAGGACTGATGGTAAAGAAGCAAGAGGACTGATGGTAAAGATGCAAGAGGACTGATGGTAAAGATGCAAGAGGACTGATGGTAAAGATGCAAGAGGACTGATGGTAAAGATGCAAGAGGACTGATGGTAAAGAATCAAGAGGACTGATGGTAAAGATGCAAGAGGACTGATGGTAAAGATGCAAGAGGACTGATGGTAAAGCAAGAGGACTGATGGTAAAGATGCAAGAGGACTGATGGTAAAGATGCAAGAGGACTGATGGTAAAGATGCAAGAGGACTGATGGTAAAGAAGCAAGAGGACTGATGGTAAAGATGCAAGAGGACTGATGGTAAAGATGCAAGAGGACTGATGGTAAAGCAAGAGGACTGATGGTAAAGCAGCAAGAGGACTGATGGTAAAGATGCAAGAGGACTGATGGTAAAGATGCAAGAGGACTGATGGTAAAGATGCAAGAGGACTGATGGTAAAGAAGCAAGAGGACTGATGGTAAAGCAAGAGGACTGATGGTAAAGAGGCAAGAGGACTGATGGTAAAGAGGCAAGAGGACTGATGGTAAAGATGCAAGAGGACTGATGGTAAAGATGCAAGAGGACTGATGGTAAAGAAGCAAGAGGACTGATGGTAAAGATGCAAGAGGACTGATGGTAAAGATGCAAGAGGACTGATGGTAAGATGCAAGAGGACTGATGGTAAAGCAAGAGGACTGATGGTAAAGATGCAAGAGGACTGATGGTAAAGCAAGAGGACTGATGGTAAAGATGCAAGAGGACTGATGGTAAAGAAGCAAGAGGACTGATGGTAAAGATGCAAGAGGACTGATGGTAAAGATGCAAGAGGACTGATGGTAAAGAAGCAAGAGGACTGATGGTAAAGATGCAAGAGGACTGATGGTAAAGCAAGAGGACTGATGGTAAAGATGCAAGAGGACTGATGGTAAAGATGCAAGAGGACTGATGGTAAAGATGCAAGAGGACTGATGGTAAAGCAAGAGGACTGATGGTAAAGATGCAAGAGGACTGATGGTAAAGATGCAAGAGGACTGATGGTAAAGATGCAAGAGGACTGATGGTAAAGAAGCAAGAGGACTGATGGTAAAGCAAGAGGACTGATGGTAAAGAGGCAAGAGGACTGATGGTAAAGAGGCAAGAGGACTGATGGTAAAGATGCAAGAGGACTGATGGTAAAGATGCAAGAGGACTGATGGTAAAGCAAGAGGACTGATGGTAAAGATGCAAGAGGACTGATGGTAAAGATGCAAGAGGACTGATGGTAAAGATGCAAGAGGACTGATGGTAAAGAGGCAAGAGGACTGATGGTAAAGATGCAAGAGGACTGATGGTAAAGCAAGAGGACTGATGGTAAAGATGCAAGAAGACTGATGGTAAAGAGGCAAGAGAAAGATGAATACAAACAAAAGGAAGATGTGAGAAGTAGGAGAAGGCTGAGAGAAAAGTTTGACCGACTGTATCCAATCTTGACCACAGCACCATCACCACCCCCTCCGATTCCTCTGGGAGGACCTCTTGGTGGGGGTGACCAACAGCTAGGCCAAAACCAACCCCCTGGCTGATAGACCAGAGAACCGCTGTACAGGATAGTTCTATAACCATGAAACCTGCCCGCACCGCAGCCTATTATGGGTAGGGGGCGGGAGCCGAAGTAGAAGGGATTAAACCCCCAAAATATGAAAGACCCAAGATAAGGCCAAAACCAAAGATGGACTACGACCTCAGACAAAGGGACAATGCTGACAGCCCTCCAGAATTCAGCTCTGATGATGATGATGATGATAAAGGCCGCAAAGGAGATGAGCGGTCTCCACTCAAGAATTCTTCCCCCTGATATCATATCCAATCTGTCAGGGGAGGGGAGCTGCCATGACTGTGGATCGACTCCGGGATGCTGATGAGGTGAAAACCATTGTAAAGGGACATGACTGACCCTGCGAAAGATGCTGTGAAGTTTAAAGAAGAGGTGAATAATCATTGTCTTGTATACCCCCCTACCTGTTAAATCGAGGAAAAACTATCAGTGTTTGAAGTTCAAGTGTAAGAGAAGTTGGAATAGTGAAGTAACCAGAGCCAACCATGCTGACCAACTCACTGCTGTGTTTGATAATGTAAAGACAACAGACTGGCAGAAAATACATTCCACCATGATGAAGGCCATTGAGAGCTTTGAGGTCTATCAGGAACGAATAGAGAAGATATTCCTCCAGCACTCTGGTCTGCCTCATGACCAATAATCTTATGGCAGCCTGCTGTGCCATGTCGTGGTTACATCTGAGGGTCACGCCCTCTCTAAAGATAGGGTTGAGGGGATAAAGTCCCTGCCTAAACCTGTTACTAAGCAGCACATGATGTCGCTGTTGGAAGTGGCTGGTTACTGTTGCCCATGGTTGAAAGACTATATGGAGACATTACAGCCTATGCAGGATTGTATTTATGGCAGAAAGATGGAAATGTCTGAGGTGGTGGAATGGACACCTGAGGCTGAATTAGATTAAGTTAACTTCTTGATGCTACCCATCCCGTTAGCGGGATAGTTGTCATAAACAACCGCTGAATTGCAGAGACGCCACATTCAAATAATATTACTAAAAATATTTATATTCATGAAATCACAAGTGCAATATAGCAAAACACAGCTTAGCCTTTTGTTAATCCACCTGTCGTGTCCGATTTTGAAAATATGCTTTACAGCGAAAGCAATCCAAGCGTAAGTAAGTTTATCGATCACTAGACAAAACATTATGAACACCTAGCATCACAGTAGCTTGGTCATGAACATCAGAAAAGCAATAAAATGAATCGCTTACCTTTGATGATCTTCGGATGTTTTCACTCACGAGACTCCCAGTTACACAATAAATGTTCATTTTGCTCCTTAAAGATTATCTTTGTATACCAAATACCTCTGTTTGTTTGGCGCGTTATGTTCAGAAATCCACAGGCTCAAGCGGTCACGCCAACGCAGACGAAAATACCAAATAGTATCCGTAATGTCCACAGAAACATCTCAAACGTTTTTTATAATCAATCCTCAGGTTGTTTTTAAAATATATAATCGATAATATATCAACCGGCACTGTCTTTTTCAGTAGGAGAGGGAAACACAATTGCTGCCCAAGCTCATGCAACCATCTGACGCGATGTTATCTTTCTCGCTCGTTTTTCAAAATAAAAGCCTGAAACTATGTCTAAAGACTGTTGACATCTTGAGGAAGCGATAGGAAAGGGAATCTGGTTGATATCTCTTTAAATGGAGGCAAGGCATCCAATGGAACAGAGAGCTTTCAGGAAAAACTTCCTGGTTTGATTTTCCTCAGGTTTTTGCCTGCAATATCCATTCTGTTATGCTCACATACAATATTTTGACAGTTTTGGAAACTTTTGAGTTTCTATACTAATCTGGCAATTATATGCATATTCTAGTTTCTGGGCCTGGGTCGCCCTGTCAGCACCTCATGGGGAGAGAGACCAGTCACTGTGTGGGATTTTGGATATAAAAATGTTCTTTATGGAACAAAAGGAACATTTATTGTGTAACTGGGAGTCTCGTGAGTGCAAACATCCGAAGATCATCAAAGGTAAACTATTTAATCTATTGCTTTTCTGACTTTCATGACCAATCTACTTGACTGCTAGTGTTTGTAATATTTTGTCTACTGAGAGAGATGTTCTTACATAAACGCTTGTGATGCTTTCGCCGAAAAGCTGTATTGAAATCTGACACGCCAGGTGGAATAACAACAAGCAAAACCTGTGTTTTGCTATATTGCACTTGTGATTTCATAAAAATTAAATAGTTTTAGTCATTTAATTTGAATTTGGCGCACTGCAATTCAGCGGGTGTTGATGAAAATGATCCCGCTAAAGGGATGGGTGCATCAAGAAGTTAACAATGTTCTTAAGACTCTCTTCCCACGGGATGAAGGCTTCTATGCCCAACCTATCAGGAGGACTTGAGCATTGTCTATACCCTGGAGAGTTTGTGGTGGTAAAAGTCTACAGAAGGAAGATCCAGGAGGATCCCGTTGGAGACCACATCAACTGCGGTAAAGGTAGCTGAGAGGGACACCTGGATTCACGTCTCGCATTGCAGACAAGCTCCGGCCCATCCCTTAGGCTGTGTGGCCTTTCTGTCTGGATCTGCACCATTGCGTTGTTTGGAACAGTTGGTTTCCCCCCCTAGGTCAACTGAAGGTCAAGATGAGGGAGGGAATGTGGGTTGGGTCCATTGGGAGTAGGTAAGGGTCACCCTTGCGGGTGAACTTAATTTCACTGTCCCCAATATTGTTATTGGTCAATTCTCCCCCAAAGAATCCCACAACTCCGCAACATATTTTGTGATATACAATGCTACTCTGAACCTTGCATATTCTTAACCAAACAATTACAGTGACCCACTGGGTGGCAGGTAGCCTAGTGGTTAGAGCAGTGGGCCAGTAACTGAAAGGTTTCTGGATCAAATCCCTGAGCTGACAATGTAAATATCTGTCATTCTGCCCCTGAGCAAGGCAGTTAACCCACTCTTCCCCTGTTGCTGAATATGTGGATGTTGATTATGGCAGCCCCCCACACCTCTCTGATTCAGAGGATACAGTTCAGTTGTACAACTGACTAGGTATCCCTTTTCCCTGTTTACCTTTCCCTATAGTAGGATCCCTGGTAGCCCCCTCGTTTGTTAGAGGAAACGGGAATAACTAATTGGGTGAAAATGTCTACAACTGTACTATGTTGGTTAATGGTAGAATTAACTGCTCTCTTGTAGTAAATGATTACATTACAGGAGCACCAGGAAATGTGAGTTATACAATTTGTCTACAATAAGTCTATCACACTGAAAGGAGACCCACATGGTGCCTATTGGTTGTGTGGCCAATTTGTTTATTCTATTTTACCACAATTTTGGGAGGGACGTGTAGTGTTGGGTTTGAGGTCCCGGCCTTGAAAGTCATTGGAAACTGATACAAAATTGAGGGTGCTGTTCAGGAACTATCAACAGCCAACCCCTTGTTTTAATAAGCGATGCAGATGTCACTTAGGACCTTCATCTCCTAATTAGCTGGTGCTTTGCTGCCCCAATATGACGTTGCATGTGCCGTACATCAAATTCGAGATTTGGTTTTAACCTTTCTGGGAAATGTGGGAAGCTAGCATCCCACCTGGCCAAAAGCCAGTGAAAATGCAGAGCGCCAAATTCAAATAAATTACTATAAAAATCAAAGCTTTATGAAATCACACATGTAAGATAGATAGCATATTAAAGCTACACTTGTTGTGAATCCAGCCAACATGTCAGATTTCAAAAAGGCTTTTCGGCGAAAGCAAACAATGCTATTATCTGAGGGTAGCACCTCCATCAACTAAGAGAGAAAACATATTTCAACTCTGCAGGCGCGACACAAAACACAGAAATAAAAATATAAATCATGCCTTACCTTTGATGAGCTTCTTCTGTTGGCACTCCAATATGTCCCATAAACATCTCAAATGGTCCTTTTGTTCGATTAGTTCCGTCAATATATATCCAAAATGTCAATTTAGTTGGTGCATTTGATCCAGAAAAACACTGGTTCCAATTGAGCAACGTGACTAACAAAATATCTCAAAAGTTTTGCCAAAACATTTCAAACTAATTTTGTAATACAACTTTAGGTATTTTTTTACGTAAATAATCGATCAAAATGAAGACGAAGATGAAGATGATCTGTGTTCAATACAGGAAGAAAACAAACTGACGCTACCTTTCTGGTCACGCGCCTCTATCTAACAGTACACTTGAAATTACCCTCGTTTTGAACAGGACTTCTTCTTCATTACACAAAGGAATAACCTCAACCAATTTCTAAAGACTGGTGACATCCAGTGGAAGCGGTAGGAACTGCAAGAAGTTCCCTTAGAAATCTGGATTCCCAATGAAAACTCATTGAAAAGAGAGTGGCCTCAAAAAAAAAAAAAATCTGAATGGTTTGTCCTCGGGGTTTCGCCTGCTAAATAAGTTATGTTATACTCACAGGCATGATTCAAACAGTTTTAGAAACTTCAGAGTGTTTTCTATCCAATACTAATGTCTTCTGGGGATGAGTAGCAGGCAGTTGAATTTGGGCATGAATTTCATCCGGACGTGAAAATACTGCCCCCTGTCACCAAGAAGTTAAATGCAGGCATAGTATATTGCGATTAAGGGCCTATTTATCGCTGTTTTAACGATTACCTGTCTACATCGGACATGCATGTTATTATTACGTGTGTCACTCACTGTCAATTCACTGTGTTGTTAGCCGAGGGAAAAGACTGCTCCCTGACGTCTGTGGTCCATGCACTGGGCGGAAGCCTGTGTTCAGAAACAGCGGTAACCGAGGCTGAAATCAACACAATGTGTTTGTCTTGCATTGATGATTGTCAACTGCAACACTTTTCCATTCATCAGAAGAGGTACATAATTTATCTGATGCTCTTTATACAGAGCGACTTACTACAGGAGGAATTCGATTTAAGTGACCTTTCAGTTACTGGTCTAACACTCTAGACTACCTGCTATCTTAATTGTTTGTCTCTTTCTGCAGGGTTAGTGATTGAGGTGCTGGCCCCTTTGCTTCTCCCTCTGCACGCGCTCAGACATGTTGTGTCAGAGGGCGTGCTGGAAGCTGCTGGAGATTGTCCCAGAGTGCTGGCTGGAGAGTGTGCTCACTGGGCTGGTGCAGGCTGTCAACAGGGAAGGGAAGGGGAGATAGCTAGAGGTTATAAAAAGATGTCCAAAGCTGTCTGCATCTTTTTTTCCCCATCTCTTTCTCTCGTAATGTAGGGGTTTTCTTTCCACCAGGTCTAACAGATGGAACATGGATAACCTGGTGTTGAAGAACTAACAGGCCCAGTTTGGCATTACCAAAATACAGCCGCTCCAATATAGTAGGAGGTGAGACAGCTGCTGCTGCTCCAATATAGTAGGAGGTGAGACAGCTGCTGCTGCTCCAATATAGTAGGAGGTGAGACAGCTGCTGCTGCTCCAATATAGTAGGAGGTGAGACAGCTGCTGCTGCTCCAATATAGTAGGAGGTGAGACAGCTGCTGCCGCTCCAATATAGTAGGAGGTGAGACAGCTGCTGCCGCTCCAATATAGTAGGAGGTGAGACAGCTGCTGCTGCTCCAATATAGTAGGAGGTGAGACAGCTGCTGCTGCTCCAATATAGTAGGAGGTGAGACAGCTGCTGCTGCTCCAATATAGTAGGAGGTGAGACAGCTGCTGCTGCTCCAATATAGTAGGAGGTGAGACAGCTGCTGCTGCTCCAATATAGTAGGAGGTGAGACAGCTTCAGCTGCTCCACTATAGTAGGAGGTGAGACAGCTGCTGCTGCTCCACTATAGTAGGAGGTGAGACAGCTGCTGCTGCTCCAATATAGTAGGAGGTGAGACAGCTGCTGCCGCTCCAATATAGTAGGAGGTGAGACAGCTGCTGCTGCTCCAATATAGTAGGAGGTGAGACAGCTGCTGCCGCTCCAATATAGTAGGAGGTGAGACAGCTGCTGCTGCTCCAATATAGTAGGAGGTGAGACAGCTTCAGCTGCTCCAATATAGTAGGAGGTGAGACAGATGCTGCTGCTCCAATATAGTAGGAGGTGAGACAGCTGCTGCTGCTCCAATATAGTAGGAGGTGAGACAGCTTCAGCTGCTCCAATATAGTAGGAGGTGAGACAGCTGCTGCTGCTCCAATATAGTAGGAGGTGAGACAGCTGCTGCCGCTCCAATATAGTAGGAGGTGAGACAGCTTCAGCTGCTCCAATATAGTAGGAGGTGAGACAGCTGCTGCCGCTCCAATATAGTAGGAGGTGAGACAGCTGCTGCTGCTCCAATATAGTAGGAGGTGAGACAGCTGCTGCTGCTCCAATATAGTAGGAGGTGAGACAGCTGCTGCTGCTCCAATATAGTAGGAGGTGAGACAGCTGCTGCTGCTCCAATATAGTAGGAGGTGAGACAGCTGCTGCTGCTCCACTATAGTAGGAGGTGAGACAGCTGCTGCCGCTCCAATATAGTAGGAGGTGAGACAGCTGCTGCCGCTCCAATATAGTAGGAGGTGAGACAGCTGCTGCTGCTCCAATATAGTAGGAGGTGAGACAGCTGCTGCTGCTCCAATATAGTAGGAGGTGAGACAGCTGCTGCTGCTCCAATATAGTAGGAGGTGAGACAGCTGCTGCTGCTCCAATATAGTAGGAGGTGAGACAGCTGCTGCCGCTCCAATATAGTAGGAGGTGAGACAGCTGCTGCTGCTCCAATATAGTAGGAGGTGAGACAGCTGCTGCTGCTCCAATATAGTAGGAGGTGAGACAGCTGCTGCTGCTCCAATATAGTAGGAGGTGAGACAGCTGCTGCTGCTCCAATATAGTAGGAGGTGAGACAGCTGCTGCCGCTCCAATATAGTAGGAGGTGAGACAGCTGCTGCCGCTCCAATATAGTAGGAGGTGAGACAGCTGCTGCTGCTCCAATATAGTAGGAGGTGAGACAGCTGCTGCTGCTCCAATATAGTAGGAGGTGAGACAGCTGCTGCTGCTCCAATATAGTAGGAGGTGAGACAGCTGCTGCTGCTCCACTATAGTAGGAGGTGAGACAGCTGCTGCTGCTCCACTATAGTAGGAGGTGAGACAGCTGCTGCTGCTCCACTATAGTAGGAGGTGAGACAGCTGCTGCTGCTCCAATATAGTAGGAGGTGAGACAGCTGCTGCTGCTCCAATATAGTAGGAGGTGAGACAGCTGCTGCTGCTCCACTATAGTAGGAGGTGAGACAGCTGCTGCCGCTCCAATATAGTAGGAGGTGAGACAGCTGCTGCTGCTCCAATATAGTAGGAGGTGAGACAGCTTCTGCTGCTCCAATATAGTAGGAGGTGAGACAGCTGCTGCTGCTCCAATATAGTAGGAGGTGAGACAGCTGCTGCTGCTCCACTATAGTAGGAGGTGAGACAGCTGCTGCTGCTCCAATATAGTAGGAGGTGAGACAGCTTCAGCTGCTCCAATATAGTAGGAGGTGAGACAGCTGCTGCTGCTCCAATATAGTAGGAGGTGAGACAGCTGCTGCCGCTCCAATATAGTAGGAGGTGAGACAGCTGCTGCTGCTCCAATATAGTAGGAGGTGAGACAGCTGCTGCTGCTCCAATATAGTAGGAGGTGAGACAGCTTCAGCTGCTCCAATATAGTAGGAGGTGAGACAGCTTCAGCTGCTCCAATATAGTAGGAGGTGAGACAGCTGCTGCTGCTCCAATATAGTAGGAGGTGAGACAGCTGCTGCTGCTCCAATATAGTAGGAGGTGAGACAGCTGCTGCTGCTCCAATATAGTAGGATGTGAGACAGCTGCTGCTGCTCCAATATAGTAGGAGGTGAGACAGATGCTGCTGCTCCAATATAGTAGGAGGTGAGACAGCTGCTGCTGCTCCAATATAGTAGGAGGTGAGACAGATGCTGCTGCTCCAATATAGTAGGAGGTGAGACAGCTGCTGCTGCTCCAATATAGTAGGAGGTGAGACAGATGCTGCTGCTCCAATATAGTAGGAGGTGAGACAGATGCTGCTGCTCCAATATAGTAGGAGGTGAGACAGCTGCTGCTGCTCCAATATAGTAGGAGGTGAGACAGCTGCTGCTGCTCCAATATAGTAGGAGGTGAGACAGATTCTGCTGCTCCAATATAGTATGAGGTGAGACAGCTGCTGCTGCTCCAATATAGTATGAGGTGAGACAGCTGCTGCTGCTCCAATATAGTAGGAGGTGAGACAGATGCTGCTGCTCCAATATAGTAGGAGGTGAGACAGATTCTGCTGCTCCAATATAGTATGAGGTGAGACAGCTGCTGCTGCTCCAATATAGTAGGAGGTGAGACAGATGCTGCTGCTCCAATATTGTATGAGGTGAGACAGCTGCTGCTCCAATACAGTATGAGGTGAGAGATGCTGCTGCTTCAATATAGTAGGAGGTGAGACAGATTCTGCTGCTCCAATATAGTATGAGGTGAGACAGATTATGCTGCTCCAATATAGTATGAGGTGAGACAGCTGCTGCTCCAATATGAACTGATGATGAACTGGGCAGTCCGTCATTCATTATGTACCATTAGTCTAGTCAGTCTGCCATGGTTGAACTGAAAGTCTCTGTTATAGCTATAGTCTTTAACATCATTCCTGTTGTTTTGAGGAGGATTCTTCTGGGCTCTGTGGCTCAGGACAGGGACAGGACACTACCTACACAGTATACACTAAACCAAGTCTTTAGTGTTGTGATGATATATGTGGATTCACTGTATGACAATGTTGTTGACTGTGTGTGACTGTGTGAAAGAGTGTATGTCCAGGTGCTGCGGTCACTGTTCCTGGCCTGGGCCAATCCCTGGGCCAAAAACTGGGCCAACCCCTGGGCCAACACCAGGGCCAGCAGCTCTCTGTGAGAAGGGCTCTGCTGTAAGTTGGACTACTGACTAATGCAGAGATACAGGACAACTCTCAGGTAACAACTCCAACACTACAATACAGTATTATATCATCAGAGATAACACCTCCAACACTACAATACAGTATTATATCATCAGAGATACAGGACTAGTCTCAGGTAACACCTCCAACACTACAAAACAGTATTATATCAAAAGAGATAACACCTCCAACACTACAATACAGTATTATATCATCAGAGATACAGGACTAGTCTCAGGTAACACCTCCAACACTACAAAACAGTATTATATCAAAAGAGATAACACCTCCAACACTACAATACAGTATTATATCATCAGAGATACAGGACTAGTCTCAGGTAACACCTCCAACACTACAATACAGTATTATATCATCAGAGATACAGGACTAGTCTCAGGTAACACCTCCAACACTACAAAACAGTATTATATCAAAAGAGATAACACCTCCAACACTACAATACAGTATTATATCATCAGAGATACAGGACTAGTCTCAGGTAACACCTCCAACACTACAATACAGTATTATATCATCTGAGATACAGGACTAGTCTCAGGTAACACCTCCAACACTACAATACAGTATTATATCATCAGAGATAACACCTCCAACACTACAATACAGTATTATATCATCAGAGATACAGGACTAGTCTCAGGTAACACCCCCAACACTACAATACAGTATTATATCATCAGAGATACTCAGGTAACACCCCCAACACTACAATACAGTATTATATCATTAGAGATAACACCTCCAACACTACAATACAGTATTATATCATCAGAGATACTCAGATAACACCTCCAACACTACAATACAGTATTATATCTATCAGAGCTGGATAGGTTAGAGATAGCACTATCAGAGCTGGATAGGTTAGAGATAGCACTATCAGAGCTGGATAGGTTAGAGATGGCACTATCAGGGCTAGATAGGTTAGAGATGGCACTATCAGAGCTGGATAGGTTAGAGATGGCACTATCAGAGCTGGATAGGTTAGAGATAGCACTATCAGAGCTGGATAGGTTAGAGATAGCACTATCAGAGCTGGATAGGTTAGAGATAGCACTATCAGAGCTGGATAGGTTAGAGATGGCACTATCAGAGCTGGATAGGTTAGAGATAGCACTATCAGAGCTGGATAGGTTAGAGATAGCACTATCAGAGCTGGATAGGTTAGAGATGGCACTATCAGAGCTGGATAGGTTAGAGATGGCACTATCAGAGCTGGATAGGTTAGAGATGGCACTATCAGAGCTGGATAGGTTAGAGATAGCACTATCAGAGCTGGATAGGTTAGAGATAGCACTATCAGAGCTGGATAGGTTAGAGATGGCACTATCAGAGCTGGATAGGTTAGAGATAGTCCTATCATATTTAAACCAGACTCAGAGCTGGATAGGTTAGAGATAGCACTATCAGAGCTGGATAGGTTAGAGATAGCACTATCAGAGCTGGATAGGTTAGAGATAGCACTATCAGAGCTGGATAGGTTAGAGATAGCACTATCAGAGCTGGATAGGTTAGAGATAGCACTATCAGAGCTGGATAGGTTAGAGATGGCACTATCAGAGCTGGATAGGTTAGAGATAGCACTATCAGAGCTGGATAGGTTAGAGATGGCACTATCAGAGCTGGATAGGTTAGAGATAGCACTATCAGAGCTGGATAGGTTAGAGATGGCACTATCAGAGCTGGATAGGTTAGAGATAGTCCTATCATATTTAAACCAGACTCAGAGCTGGATAGGTTAGAGATAGCACTATCAGAGCTTGATAGGTTAGAGATAGTCCTATCATATTTAAACCAGACTCAGAGCTGGATAGGTTAGAGATGGCACTATCAGAGCTGGATAGGTTAGAGATAGTCCTATCATATTTAAACCAGACTTAGAGCTGGATAGGTTAGAGATAGCACTATCAGAGCTGGATAGGAAAGAGATAGAGAGGCTCTGGAGCAGTATGTGTACACGCTGTGTGTGTCTGGAGTCTGATGTCATTAGGGCAACGGGCCTGCCTGCTCTGCTCAGAGAAGAGCAGAGGGTGGAAGAGAAGACAGATTGAGAACGGAGAGGAGAAAAAACGCATCTATTCTCTGCCAGAATGTGTGGCACTAAAGTATTTTCTGTGAAGGAAAACAATAGTATAATATTATAGTATATATATATATATGTGTATGTATGTATGTATGTATGTATGTATGTATGTATGTATGTATGTATGTATGTATGTATGTATGTATGTATGTATGTATGTGTGTATGTATGTGTGTATGTATGTGTGTATGTATGTGTGTGTGTGTGTGTGTGTGTGTGTGTGTGTGTGTGTGTGTGTGTGTGTGTGTGTGTGTGTGTGTGTTGAAACAACGACCTGAAAAATACATCTTTTCAACTTTCACTTTCAACCAAAAGCGAATGTACTGTATATTAAACGTCTGGCATTGTCGTCTTTTCAATTACATTTATTGGGTGGGTAGGAAAGTTCCCGGCTTCACAGAGACAGCTTTCACAGTAAATGCTACATGTGTGTGGTCTCAGTCGTAAATGACCTTTAAATGGTGCGTCACTGACAGAGCACGATCGGACTGAATCCTGGCCTAAGGCTTCTCTACTCACATACAGCTACGGAATGACTTTCTTTCATCGAGGGTCAAACCAATGATTGGATTCTACTTTTCCAGTTAAACTATAATAACGACTTTTGCATCAGTCTTGACTGAGTGTCCTTCTAACTAATAGCCGATATAGGTTGAATGGCTGTAACTGAGGTATGTATTTATGAAACTATGTAAGAACATAATTTAAAAAATGGCACAATAATAATATTGCTTTTGTTAAAGGAGCAAGGTCCCGTTTTAGTCGATTTAATTTTCTCATATTCCAGCAGTTTATTCTGTCAAATTGTCACTTGTCTTCTTTGTCAGTCAGTGATCAGTCTCTCTAGACATTTGGGTTCCCTACCATAACGTTCCAAAAGTTCCTGATGAACACGTCTGTACGGAACAGAACGTCACTTTGGCATAGAGGAACTACCATCACTGCTTACGTCACTGCCTTATCCGCTTGTTGGCCACATCCCCAGGACACACTGCCCTATCCGCTTGTTGGCCACATCCCCAGGACAAACTGCCTTATCCGCTTGTTGGCCACATCCCCAGGATACACGGCCTTATCCGCTTGTTGGCCACATCCCCAGGACACATGGCCTTATCCGCTTGTTGGCCACATCCCCAGGACACACTGCCTTATCCGCTTGTTGGCCACATCCCCAGGACACACTGCCTTATCCGCTTGTTGGCCACATCCCCAGGACACACTGCCTTATCCGCTTGTTGGCCACATCCCCAGGACACACTGCCTTATCCGCTTGTTGGCCACATCCCCAGGACACACTGCCTTATCCGCTTGTTGGCCACATCCCCAGGACACACTGCCTTATCCGCTTGTTGGCCACATCCCCAGGACATACTGCCTTATCCTCTTGTTGGCCACATCCCCAAGACACACTGCCTTATCCGCTTGTTGGCCACATCCCCAGGACATACTGCCTTATCCGCTTGTTGGCCACATCCCCAGGACACACTGCCCTATCCGCTTGTTGGCCACATCCCCAGGACACACTACCTTATCCGCTTGTTGGCCACATCCCCAGGACACACTGCCTTATCCGCTTGTTGGCCACATCCCCAGGACACACTGCCTTATCCGCTTGTTGGCCACATCCCCAGGACACACTGCCTTATCCGCTTGCTGGCCACATCCCCAGGACACACTGCCTTATCCGCTTGTTGGCCACATCCCCAGGACACACTGCCTTATCCGCTTGTTGGCCACATCCCCAGGACACACTGCCTTATCCGCTTGTTGGCCACATCCCCAGGACACACTGCCTTATCCGCTTGTTGGCCACATCCCCATGACACACTGCCTTATCCGCTTGTTGGCCACATCCCCAGGACACACTGCCCTATCCGCTTGTTGGCCACATCCCCAGGACACACTGCCTTATCCGCTTGTTGGCCACATCCCCAGGACAAACTGCCTTATCCGCTTGTTGGCCACATCTCCAGGACACACTGCCTTATCCGCTTGTTGGCCACATCCCCAGGACAAACTGCCTTATCCGCTTGTTGGCCACATCCCCAGGACACACTGCCTTATCCGCTTGTTGGCCACATCCCCAGGACACACTGCCTTATCCGCTTGTTGGCCACATCCCCAGGACACAAATGAATAGTGAGATGGAGATCACCGAGGTTATTTCACAAGTGGCTCGATTGCATCCAACTACCTTCACTAAAAAACACTGCAAAGGTTTTGCCTGCAAAACTTTGAGTTTGAATCTAAACATTTTCCACTTTTGGAAGTTACCAAAGAGAGTCCTTTGTTAATCCCAGATCCTGGTCACTGCTGTCGGGGTTTCTGAGTCAGTGATTGAGACTCAGAAAGAAAGGCAGTTTCATTCCACTACGTTTTTCACATGTAGGATAACTACATTGACACAAATAACAAGTGATTAACAGTTGTATTCTCATTGTATATTGTCACTTTTACATAATGTTTCCACCATTGTTTCCTATGACCCCAAAAATAACTTCTTGACATTAGGACATCTACACTGTACAGCATATAGAAAAGTATGTGGACACCCTTTCAAATTAGTGGATTCGGCTATTTCAGCCACACCCGTTGATGACAGATGTATAAAATCGAGCACACAGTCATGCAATCTCCATAGACAAACATTGGCCGAAACCGCATATCCTGAGGCCGCAGTTATTGTAGCTGGGAACTTCAATAAAGGAAATTAAATTAAGTCCATCTCCATCTCCCATCTCCTATGCTACTCGCACATGGAGCACTCTTTACCATTGCTACTCCCCCTTCTGGGCCGGCTACAAGGCCCTCCCCCGCCCTCCCTTCAGCAAATCAGATCACGCCCCCATTCTGCTCCTCCCCACCTATAGGCAGAAACTTAAACAGGAAGTACCCGTGGTAAGGACTGTTCAACGTTGGTCTGACGAAACAGAATCTATGCTTCAAGATTGTTTTGATCACGCCTACTGGGAAATGTTCCGGGTTGCCTCTGAGAATAACATTGATGTATACACTTACTCTGTGACTGGGTTAATCAGGAAGTGCATAGAGGATGTTGTTACTACTGTGACTGGGTTAATCAGGAAGTGCATAAAGGATGTAGTTACTACTGGTGACTGGGTTAATCAGGAAGTGCATAAAGGATGTAGTTACTACTGTGACTGGGTTAATCAGGAAGTGCATAGAGGATGTTGTTACTCTGTGACTGGGTTAATCAGGAAGTGCATAGAGGATGTAGTTACTACTGTGACTGGGTTAATCAGGAAGTGCATAGAGGATGTTGTTACTCTGTGACTGGGTTAATCAGGAAGTGCATAAAGGATGTAGTTACTACTGTGACTGGGTTAATCAGGAAGTGCATAGAGGATGTAGTTACTACTGTGACTGGGTTAATCAGGAAGTGCATAAAGGATGGGGCCACAGTGTCTCCTGACCCCTCCTGTCTCAGCCTCCAGTATTTATGCTGCAGTAGTTTATGTGTCGGGGGGCTGGGGTCAGTTTGTTATATCTGGAGTACTTCTCCTGTCCTATTCGGTGTCCTGTGTGAATCTAAGTGTGCGTTCTCTAATTCTCTCCTTCTCTCTTTCTTTCTCTCTCTCGGAGGACCTGAGCCCTAGGACCATGCCCCAGGACTACCTGACATGATGACTCCTTGCTGTCCCCAGTCCACCTGGCCATGCTGCTGTTCCAGTTTCAACTGACCTGAGCCCTAGGACCATGCCCCAGGACTACCTGACATGATGACTCCTTGCTGTCCCCAGTCCACCTGGCCATGCTGCTGCTCCAGTTTCAACTTCCACCTGACTGTGCTGCTGCTCCAGTTTCAACTGTTCTGCCTTATTATTATTCGACCATGCTGGTCATTTATGAACATTTGAACATCTTGGCCATGTTCTGTTATAATCTCCACCGGGCACAGCCAGAAGAGGACTGGCCACCCCATATAGCCTGGTTCCTCTCTAGGTTTCTTCCTAGGTTTTGGCCTTTCTAGGGAGTTTTTCCTAGCCACTGTGCTTCTACACCTGCATTGCTTGCTGTTTGGGGTTTTAGGCTGGGTTTCTGTACAGCACTTTGAGATATCAGCTGATGTACGAAGGGCTATATAAATACATTTGATTTGATTTGATGTAGTTACTACTGGTGACTGGGTTGATCAGGAAGTGCATAGAGGATGTAGTTACTACTGTGACGATTACAACTTATCCCAACCAAAAACCGTGGATAGATGGCAGCATTCACGCCAAACTGAAAGCGCCAACCACCACATTTATCCATGTCAAAGAGACTGAGAACATGGACGTGTACCAACAGACCAGCTATGACCTTCATTAGGCTCCGTAAGGCAATCACAGAGGCTAAACAACAGTACAGGGACAAAGTGGAGTCGCAATTCAACAGCTCAGACGAAAGACGTATGTGGCAGGGACTCCAAACAAACAAGGTTTGTGAAGGGAAAGCCAGCCACGTCACATACACTGACACTTCGCTCCCAGACAAACTAAACACCTTCTTCGCCTGCTTCATGGGAAAACACAGAGCCGCGATGTGGGCCACCACCGCTCACAAGGAATGTGAGTTCTCGTTCTCTGAGTAAGACATTTAAGCGTGTTAATCCTCGCAAGGCTGCCAGCCCAGATGGCATCCCAAGACGCTTCCTCAGAGCGTGTGTTTTTGGACATATTCAATTCCTCGCTGTCCCAGTCTGTTCTCCCCACTTGCTTCAAGATGTCCATCATTGTTCTTTTACCCATGAAAATGAAGGTAGCTGAACTAAATAACTATCGCCCCCATAGCACTCAATTATGTCATCATGGAGTGCTTTGAGAGGCTAGTTAAGGATCATATCACCCATTAGAATATACGTACTTCCCCAACAGATCCACGGATGACGAAATCACCACCCTACTGCACACTGTCCCTTGTAAGAATGCTGTTAATCAACTACAGATCAATGCCACAGTGTCCTCTGTAAGAATGCTGTTAATGAACTACAGATCAACACCACAGTGTCCTCTGTAAGAATGCTGTTAATCAACTACAGATCAACACCGCAGTGTCCTCTGTAAGAATGCTGTTAATCAACTACAGATCAACACCACAGTGTCCTCTGTAAGAATGCTGTTAATCAACTACAGATCAACACCACATTGTCCTCTGTAAGAATGCTGTTAATCAACTACAGATCAACACCACAGTGTCCTCTGTAAGAGCCATGATGCTATTTCACAGTATTATAATTTAGGTACTTGCACATTTATATGTTGCTCATAATTAAACCATTCCGTTATGGACATGTGTATAGGAAAACCCCTTGTTAGAATGCCCCATTGGTTTAGCTTGCGTGATGTCATATCCCTGACATCATCGCTTTGCTCATTAGGCAAGAAGAAGTCTATGGAGCAATACAGTTTTTGGACTGTGTTAAATTCATGTTCTTTGTACACTTTTCATGACTATATAAACAGGTCAAATGGAGAAGCTTTAGAATGTTTTAGAAGCTTTAGAATGTTTTAGAAGCTTTAGAATGTTTTAGAAGCTTTAGAATGTTTTAGAAGCTTTAGAATGTTTTAGAAGCTTTAGAATGTTTTAGAAGCTTTAGAATGTTTTAGAAGCTTTAGAATGTAAACTATTGTGGTTGAATTGTTTTGGGAGGGCTGTGCCACTAAACTCTCCAAGCTCATCATTAAGCTCGGGGTCCCTGGGTCTGAACGCCACCCTGTGCAACTGGGTCCTGGACTTCCCGACGGGCCAATCTCAGGTGGTGAAGGTAGGCAATAACACCTCCGCCACGCTGATGCTCAGGCACCTCCTGTACTCCCTATTCACCCATGACTTTGTGGCGATGCACGTCTCAAACTCAACCATTAAGTTTGTTGACGATACAGACCTGATTACCAACAGCAACAAGACATCCTACAGGAGAGAGGAGGAAGACGGGACAGGTACAGAAGAGATAGGCAGGGGAGAGGAGAAGAGATAGGCAGGGGAGAGGAGAAGAGACGGGCAGGGGAGAGGAGAAGAGACGGGCAGGGGAGAGGAGAAGAGACGGGCAGGGGAGAGGAGAAGAGACGGGCAGGGGAGAGGAGAAGAGAGGCAGGGGAGAGAAGAAGAGATAGGAGGGGGAGAGGAGAAGAGATAGGCAGGGGAGAGGAGAAGAGACGGGCAGGGGAGAGGAGAAGAGATGGGCAGGCGAGAGGAGAAGAAATAGGCAGGGGAGAGGAGAAGAGATAGGCAGAGGAGAGGAGAAGAGAGGCAGGGGAGAGGAGAAGAGAGGCAGGGGAGAGGAGAAGAGACGGGCAGGGGAGAGGTGAAGAGATGGGCAGGGGAGAGGAGAAGAGATAGGCAGAGGAGAAGAGATGGGCAGGGGAGAGGAGAAGAGATGGGCAGGGGAGAGGAGAAGAGATGGGCAGAGGAGAAGAGACGGGCAGGGGAGAGGAGAAGAGATGGGCAGGGGAGAGGAGAAGAGACGGGCAGGGGAAAGGAGAAGAGACGGGCAGGGGAGAGGAGAAGAGAGGCAGGGGAGAGGAGAAGAGATGCAGGGGAGAGGAGAAGAGATAGGCAGGGCAGAGGAGAAGAGATAGGCAGGGCAGAGGAGAAGAGACGGGCAGAGGAGAAGAGACGGGCAGAGGAGAAGAGACGGGCAGAGGAGAAGAGATAGGCAGGGCAGAGGAGAAGAGACGGGCAGAGGAGAAGAGACGGGCAGAGGAGAAGAGACGGGCAGGGGAGAGGAGAAGAGATGGGCAGGGGAGAGGAGAAGAGATGGGCAGGGGAGAGGAGAAGAGAATATCATCAATCTACACACAATACTCCACAATGACAAACCAAAAACAGGTTTTTAGACATTTTTGCAAATGTATTAACAATAAAAAGACTGAAATATCTTATTTACATCAGTATTCCGACCAATATCATTTGATTTGATTTGATCCAACTCTGGCAATCTGTTGACTCACTGAGACATCCTCACGAGTGACAGACAGATCCCATGAGACTATAGTCTTCTTAAATGGTAATCAGATCTTCACACCTCTTCATGCTGGCCTACCACCAATAACACAGAGGTTTAATCTCAGCTCATATTAACAGTAGTACCGACATTAAACTATAGAAAACCCCATCAGACCAAACTGACTGGTAATTAAAGTCAAGGGTATGCACATTCTGTGCGTGTGTTTTTAATTACATAGGTCCTACAGACCTCCCCCGTTAACCCTCCAGGCTCCTCTGCTACAAGTCTGCATGTCAGTCAGTGGCGGTTGGTGACGTTTAAGATGAGGGAGGGCGGTCATTTTTTTTCTTATGAGCATGTCCTTATTTCTATTACAGAATATTGGATGACTCTCTTTCATATTCCATTCACTCAGCTCAATGTAATATCAATAAGTTAAGGCTACTTACTACATGATACTCTATCGTTTTCCCTATACCCATCACGAGCTACCTCCTCATGCCTTTTGCACACAATGTATATAGACTCTTTTTTATTTTTTTATACTGTGTTATTGACTTGTTTATTGTTTACTCCATGTGTAACTCTGTGTTGTCTGTTCACACTGCTATGCTTTATATTGACCAGGTCACAGTTGTAAATGAGAACTTGTTCTCAACTAGCCTACCTGGTTAAATAAAGGTGTTCTCAACTGGCCTACCTGGTTAAATAAAGGTGTTCTCAACTAGCCTACCTGGTTAAATAAAGGTGTTCTCAACTAGTCTACCTGGTTAAATAAAGGTGTTCTCAACTAGCCTACCTGGTTAAATAAAGGTGTTCTCAACTGGCCTACCTGGTTAAATAAAGGTGTTCTCAACTAGCCTACCTGGTTAAATAAAGGTGTTCTCAACTAGCCTACCTGGTTAAATAAAGGTGTTCTCAACTAGCCTACCTGGTTAAATAAAGGTGTTCTCAACTAGCCTACCTGGTTAAATAAAGGTGTTCTCAACTAGCCTACCTGGTTAAATAAAGGTGTTCTCAACTAGCCTACCTGGTTAAATAAAGGTGTTCTCAACTAGCCTACCTGGTTAAATAAAGGTGTTCTCAACTAGCCTACCTGGTTAAATAAAGGTGTTCTCAACTAGCCTACCTGGTTAAATAAAGGTGTTCTCAACTAGCCTTCCTGGTTAAATAAAGGTGTTCTCAACTAGCCTTCCTGGTTAAATAAAGGTGTTCTCAACTAGCCTACCTGGTTAAATAAAGGTGTTCTCAACTAGCCTACCTGGTTAAATAAAGGTGTTCTCAACTAGCCTACCTGGTTAATAAAGGTGTTCTCAACTAGCCTACCTGGTTAAATAAAGGTGTTCTCAACTAGCCTACCTGGTTAAATAAAGGTGTTCTCAACTAGCCTACCTGGTTAAATAAAGGTGTTCTCAACTAGCCTACCTGGTTAAATAAAGGTGTTCTCAACTAGCCTACCTGGTTAAATAAAGGTGTTCTCAACTAGCCTACCTGGTTAAATAAAGGTGTTCTCAACTAGCCTACCTGGTTAAATAAAGGTGTTCTCAACTAGCCTACCTGGTTAAATAAAGGTGTTCTCAACTAGCCTACCTGGTTAAATAAAGGTGTTCTCAACTAGCCTACCTGGTTAAATAAAGGTGTTCTCAACTAGCCTACCTGGTTAAATAAAGGTGTTCTCAACTAGCCTACCTGGTTAAATAAAGGTGTTCTCAACTAGCCTACCTGGTTAAATAAGGTGTTCTCAACTAGCCTACCTGGTTAAATAAAGGTGTTCTCAACTAGCCTACCTGGTTAAATAAAGGTGTTCTCAACTAGCCTACCTGGTTAAATAAAGGTGTTCTCAACTAGCCTACCTGGTTAAATAAAGGTGTTCTCAACTAGCCTACCTGGTTAAATAAAGGTGTTCTCAACTAGCCTACCTGGTTAAATAAAGGTGTTCTCAACTAGCCTACCTGGTTAAATAAAGGTGTTCTCAACTAGCCTACCTGGTTAAATAAAGGTGTTCTCAACTAGCCTACCTGGTTAAATAAAGGTGTTCTCAACTAGCCTACCTGGTTAAATAAAGGTGTTCTCAACTAGCCTACCTGGTTAAATAAAGGTGTTCTCAACTAGCCTACCTGGTTAAATAAAGGTGTTCTCAACTAGCCTACCTGGTTAAATAAAGGTGTTCTCAACTAGCCTACCTGGTTAAATAAAGGTGTTCTCAACTAGCCTACCTGGTTAAATAAAGGTGTTCTCAACTAGCCTACCTGGTTAAATAAAGGTGTTCTCAACTAGCCTACCTGGTTAAATAAAGGTGTTCTCAACTAGCCTACCTGGTTAAATAAAGGTGTTCTCAACTAGCCTACCTGGTTAAATAAAGGTGTTCTCAACTAGCCTACCTGGTTAAATAAAGGTGTTCTCAACTAGCCTACCTGGTTAAATAAAGGTGTTCTCAACTAGCCTACCTGGTTAAATAAAGGTGTTCTCAACTAGCCTACCTGGTTAAATAAAGGTGTTCTCAACTAGCCTACCTGGTTAAATAAAGGTGTTCTCAATAGCCTACCTGGTTAAATAAAGGTGTTCTCAACTAGCCTACCTGGTTAAATAAAGGTGTTCTCGACTAGCCTACCTGGTTAAATAAAGGTGTTCTCGACTAGCCTACCTGGTTAAATAAAGGTGTTCTCGACTAGCCTACCTGGTTAAATAAAGGTGTTCTCAACTAGCCTACCTGGTTAAATAAAGGTGTTCTCGACTAGCCTACCTGGTTAAATAAAGGTGTTCTCAACTAGCCTACCTGGTTAAATAAAGGTGTTCTCAACTAGCCTACCTGGTTAAATAAAGGTGTTCTCAACTAGCCTACCTGGTTAAATAAAGGTGTTCTCAACTAGCCTACCTGGTTAAATAAAGGTGTTCTCGACTAGCCTACCTGGTTAAATAAAGGTGTTCTCGACTAGCCTACCTGGTTAAATAAAGGTGTTCTCAACTAGCCTACCTGGTTAAATAAAGGTGTTCTCAACTAGCCTACCTGGTTAAATAAAGGTGTTCTCAACTTGCCTACCTGGTTAAATAAAGGTGTTCTCGACTAGCCTACCTGGTTAAATAAAGGTGTTCTCGACTAGCCTACCTGGTTAAATAAAGGTGTTCTCAACTAGCCTACCTGGTTAAATAAAGGTGTTCTCAACTAGCCTACCTGGTTAAATAAAGGTGTTCTCAACTAGCCTACCTGGTTAAATAAAGGTGTTCTCAACTAGCCTACCTGGTTAATTAAATAAAGGTGGAATAAAATAAATAAAAAGGTTGCTACAAACTAGCCTATGAATGACCGTTTACAACGTAGGTTGAGAGACGTTTGAGTAATCAAAGTGACAGACATCGACACATTCAATACCATCTTGTACACTCTTGCCTGCATCTAGATGATCTAGGGTGTAATCATTAGTCCAACTGTTGCAAACAAAAGTTTCTCAAATTCAGTTATGTTTATCCCCGTTTCGTTCCATTGGCTTCCGTTAAGAAACGTTTTTAAACAGAATCGTCGGAAAGCATATATCCTTTATCACACGCAAACACAGTTCACATACAAACAGCATGATCCCTTTGATTGTTGGGTAATCTACACGTTCCCCTCCTCTCACCTTTTCCCTTCGCTTGTGACATATGTACACAATACATCAACTGCCTGTGATCAGACTAAAGCACTTTTGCAAGCCAAACCTTCATATCATAACCGCTAACCGCTACACACAACCTACATCGTTGTCACCATATTAGCTAACGTCAAGTTAACATAACTACTAGAACACGTTAGTAAACCCGCTACAATCATGCAGTACAGTGTACAGTCAGCAAGCAGTTTAGCAGTTACATCAGTGGACTCTGATGGCAATAAATTAATAAAACTAAAAGCTTACCTTGACTTGGAAGAGTTCCAGTGTTCGATAGCCATAGCTAGCTAGGTAACATAGCATCCCTCTCTGTTTGAGATGGGTGTTTGAATAAGAAACTAGCTAGCTGCATTTTCTGGCTAATTAAGTGAAAGTGATTTAAAATATATATATAAATATATATATAGCTAGCTCTCTTTATCTCGCTCTCTCTCTCTTGCTTCTCCATCATTTTTGAATAAATGAATTTGTTAAAAACAGTTTGTCTTTCTCTCTCTTTGAGTAAACTACTCACCACTTTTGCTGCACTGCAGTGCTAGCTAGCTGTAGCTTATGCTTTCAGTACTAGGTTCATTCTCCGATCCTCTGATTGGGTGGACAACATGTCAGTTCATGCTGCAAGAGCTCTTAGAGATTGCAGTACGTCCTCCGGAAGTGGTCATAATTACCATGTATGTCTATGGAAGAAGGTGAGGCCTACAAGCCTCCTAGGTGTTGTATTGAAGTTAATGTACCTAGAGGAGGACAGAAGCTAGCTGTCCTCCGGCTACACCATGGTGCTACCCTACAGAGTGCTGTTGAGGCTACTGTAGACCTTCATTGCAAAACAGTGTTTTAATCAATTATTTGGTGACATGAACATACATATTTTATTTATTTTTATATTTCACTATTTCTATTTTTATGAAAGTTCACAGAGGAGGATGGTCCTCCCTCTTCTAAGAGGAGGATGGTCCTCCCTCTCCCAAGAGGAGGATGGTCCTCCCTCTCCCAAGAGGAGGATGGTCCTCCCTCTCCCAAGAGGAGGATGGTCCTCCCTCTTCTAAGAGGAGGATGGTCCTCCCTCTCCCAAGAGGAGGATGGTCCTCCCTCTCCCAAGAGGAGGATGGTCCTCCCTCTCCCAAGAGGAGGATGGTCCTCCCTCTCCCAAGAGGAGGATGGTCCTCCCTCTTCTAAGAGGAGGATGGTCCTCCCTCTCCCAAGAGGAGGATGGTCCTCCCTCTTCTAAGAGGAGGATGGTCCTCCCTCTCCCAAGAGGAGGATGGTCCTCCCTCTTCTAAGAGGAGGATGGTCCTCCCTCTCCCAAGAGGAGGATGGTCCTCCCTCTCCCAAGAGGAGGATGGTCCTCCCTCTCCCAAGAGGAGGATGGTCCTCCCTCTCCTAAAAGGAGGATGGTCCTCCCTCTTCTAAGAGGAGGATGGTCCTCCCTCTCCCAAGAGGAGGATGGTCCTCCCTCTCCTAAAAGGAGGATGGTCCTCCCTCTTCTAAAAGGAGGATGGTCCTCCCTCTTCTAAAAGGAGGATGGTCCTCCCTCTCCCAAGAGGAGGATGGTCCTCCCTCTCCTAAAAGGAGGATGGTCCTCCCTCTCCTAAAAGGAGGATGGTCCTCCCTCTCCTAAGAGGAGGATGGTCCTCCCTCTCCTAAAAGGAGGATGGTCCTCCCTCTTCTAAAAGGAGGATGGTCCTCCCTCTCCTAAGAGGAGGATGGTCCTCCCTCTCCTAAGAGGAGGATGGTCCTCCCCCTCTTAAGAGGAGGAGCCTCCACTGATGTCAATTCCATACAAGTGGAAAATTATTCAGCCCCTTTACTTTCAGTGCAGCAAACTCTCTCCAGAAGTTCAGTGAGGATCTCTGAATGATCCAATGTTGACCTAAATGACTAATGATGACAAATACAATCCACCTGTGTGTAATCAAGTCTCCGTATAAATGCACCTGCACTGTGATAGTCTCAGAGGTCCGTTAAAAGCGCAGAGAGCATCATGAAGAACAAGGAACACACCAGGCAGGTCCGAGATACTGTTGTGAAGAAGTTTAAAGCCTGATTTGGATACAAAAAGATTTCCCAAGCTTTAAACATCCCAAGGAGCACTGTGCAAGCGATAATATTGAAATGGAAGGAGTATCACACAACTGCAAATCTACCAAGACCTGGCCGTCCCTCTAAACTTTCAGCTCATACAAGGAGAAGACTGATCAGAGATGCAGCCAAGAGGCCCATGATCACTCTGGATGAACTGCAGAGATCTACAGCTGCGGTGGGAGACTCTGTCCATAGGACAACAATCAGGCGTATATTGCACAAATCTGTCCTTTATGGAAGAGTGGCAAGAAGAAAGCCATTTCTTAAAGATATCCATAAAAAGTGTCGTTTATAAAGTTTGCCACAAGCCATCTGGGAGACACACCAAACATGTGGAAGAAGGTGCTCTGGTCAGATGAAACCAAAATTGAACTTTTTGGCAACAATGCAAAACGTTATGTTTGGCGTAAAAGCAACACAGCTCATCACCCTGAACATACCATCCCCACTGTCAAACATGGTGGTGGCAGCATCATGGTTTGGGCCTGCTTTTCTTCAGCAGGGACAGGGAAGATGGTTAAAATTGATGGGAAGATGGATGGAGCCAAATACAGGACCATTCTGGAAGAAAACCTGACGGAGTCTGCAGAAGACCTGAGACTGGGACGGAGATTTGTCTTCCAACAAGACAATGATCCAAAACATAAAGCAAAATCTACAATGGAATGGTTCAAAAATAAACATATCCAGGTGTTAGAATGGCGAAGTCAAAGTCCAGACCTGAATCCAATCGAGAATCTGTGGAAAGAACTGAAAACTGCTGTTCACAAATGCTCTCCATCCAACCTCACTGAGCTCGAGCTGTTTTGCAAGGAGGAATGGGAAAAAATGTCAGTCTCTCGATGTGCAAAACTGATAGAGACATACCCCAAGCGACTTACAGCTGTAATCGCAGCAAAAGGTGGCGCTACAAAGTATTAACTTAAGGGGGCTGAATAATTTTGCATTTGATTTGTTAAAAAAGTTTGAAATATCCAATAAATGTCGTTCCACTTCATGATTGTGTCCCACTTGTTGTTGATTCTTCACAAAAAAATACAGTTTTATATCTTTATGTTTGAAGCCTGAAATGTGGCAAAAGGTCGCAAAGTTCAAGGGGGCCGAATACTTTCGCAAGGCACTGTATATATATATATATGCAATAGGTTACCATTTGAGACACATAGCTGTCTCTATTCCCATCTTTGATTAATGCGCTCTAACGCTGTCTCCTCACACAGGCTTATTTGGGCATTAGAGTGTGAAGATGATCAACCAATTGGAAAGACACCATCTCACTCTCTTCACCCCCCCCCCCCCCCCCCTTCCCCCAGTCAGAGACAAGCAGGCCAGCAGACTCATTTCACAGTGCTGGTGTGTGGGGTTGCATCTAAATGTTCCACTGTGAGGGAGAAAGAGACAAACAGAGCTACTGGAGCAGCTGGCCTCTCTGTGTGTGTGAGGATACAACCACCTCAGCCAAGAGAAAAGAGGTCTGTATTCATAAAGTATCTCAGAGTATGAGCTGGCCTCTCTCTGTGTGTGTATGTGAGAATACATCCACCTCAGCCAAGAGGACAAGGGTTCCGTATTCATAAATCAAATCAAAGTTGATTTGTCACGTGCGCCGAATACAACAGGTGTGGACCTTACAGTGAAATGCTTACAGGCTCTAACCAACAGTGCAAAAAAGGTATTAGGTGAACAATAGTTAGGTAAAGAAATAAAAAGACAGGCTATATACAGTAGAGAGGCTATATACAGTAGAGAGGCTATATACTGTAGAGAGGCTATAACAGTAGAGAGGCTATATACTGTAGAGAGGCTATATACAGTAGATAAGCTGTATACTAAGAGAGGCTATAACAGTAGAGAGGCTATATACAGTAGAGAGGCTATATACTGTAGAGAGGCTATATACAGTAGAGAGGTTATATACAGTAGAGAGGCTATATACAGTAGAGAGGCTATATACAGTAGAGAGGCTATATACAGTAGAGAAGCTATATACAGTAGAGAGGCTATATACTGTAGAGAGGCTATATACTGTAGAGAGGCTATAACAGTAGAGAGGCTATATACAGTAGCGAGAATATATACAGTAGAGAGGCTATATACAGTAGAGAGGCTATATACAGTAGAGAGGCTATATACAGTAGGGAGGCTATATACAGTAGAGAGGCTATATACAGTAGAGAGGCTCTATACAGTAGAGAGGCTATATACAGACACCGGTTCGTCAGGCTGATTGAGGTAGTACGTACATGTAGATATGGTTAAAGTGACATTTTCTAGAGAAGTAAGTGAAAGCATCTCACAGTATGAGAGCTAATTATCTAGGATCAGTTTATAGCCTTTAGATCGTAATGAATCAGACTTTATGGGACAGGAAGGAACCTCATCCTAGATCAGTCCTCTCACTGTAACAAGTGTTATTACTACAGAGAGTGGTGTTGATGTGATGACTCGGGTGGAAGCCCAGTCTCCGTATTACAGCATCGTTGGCGTAACTCATTCACCTCATCACTACACTAATGGGTCAACGTGCCTACGAATTAATCAGCGTAATTATGTAGCTCTTCATCTTCCCGAGCTGCCTTCATTTACCAGGGTCAGTCATCTTCTCCTGTCATAACTCACTTCCCTGTGTCACAAATGGTCGTGTCCCCACCCCTTGTCAACAGTAGTGCACCATATTAGGGGGAAAGAGTGCTATTTGTGACTCAGCCACTGAACTTACGTCACAGTCGTCTCTCTTTATGTTTCGGTCTAGCAGTTACATATCCCCCCCACCTTCTCAAATCGACATCTAAAAATATTTTAACTCTACGTACCTTGTACAACTGGGAATTCATGACTAGACGACTGATTAGAATATATGGAAATATTCCAACACATATCAGAGAGTCTTCAGTTTATTCTTAATTATATTTTAATTCAAAATGCTCTGAACTATTCTGGCTGTTGTTGATTTCATGTAATGGGATATAGAGAACTATTATTGATCTCGTTTTATAGCGTCTCCCTGGAGGAGCAGCGTCAGTGATCTCCTTTTATAGTGTCTCCCTGGAGGAGCAACGTCAGTGATCTCCTTTTATAGCGTCTCCCTGGAGGAGCAGCGTCAGTGATCTCCTTTTATAGTGTCTCTAGAGGAGCAGCGTCAGTGATCTCCTTTTATAGTGTCTCTAGAGGAGCAGCGTCAGTGATCTCCTTTTATAGTGTCTCTAGAGGAGCAGCGTCAGTGATCTCCTTTTATAGCGTCTCCCTGGAGGAGCAGCGTCAGTGATCTCCTTTTATAGCGTCTCCCTGGAGGAGCAGCGTCAGTGATCTCCTTTTATAGTGTCTCCCTGGAGGAGCAGCGTCAGTTATCTCCTTTTATAGTGTCTCTAGAGGAGCAGCGTCAGTGATCTCCTTTTATAGTGTCTCCCTGGAGGAGCAGCGTCAGTGATCTCCTTTTATAGTGGCTCTAGAGGAGCAGCGTCAGTGATCTCCTTTTATAGCGTCTCCCTGGAGGAGCAGCGTCAGTGATCTCCTTTTATAGTGTCTCCCTGGAGGAGCAGCGTCAGTTATCTCCTTTTATAGTGTCTCTAGAGGAGCAGCGTCAGTGATCTCCTTTTATAGTGTCTCCCTGGAGGAGCAGCGTCAGTGATCTCCTTTTATAGCATCTCCCTGGAGGAGCAGCATCAGTGATCTCCTTTTATAGTGTCTCTAGAGGAGCAGCGTCAGTGATCTCCTTTTATAGTGTCTCCCTGGAGGAGCAGTGTCAGTTATCTCCTTTTATAGTGTCTCTAGAGGAGCAGCGTCAGTGATCTCCTTTTATAGTGGCTCTAGAGGAGCAGCGTCAGTGATCTCCTTTTATAGCGTCTCCCTGGAGGAGCAGCGTCAGTGATCTCCTTTTATAGTGTCTCTAGAGGAGCAGCGTCAGTGATCTCCTTTTATAGTGTCTCCCTGGAGGAGCAGCGTCAGTGATCTCCTTTTATAGCGTCTCCCTGGAGGAGCAGCGTCAGTGATCTCCTTTTATAGTGGCTCTAGAGGAGCAGCGTCAGTGATCTCCTTTTATAGCGTCTCCCTGGAGGAGCAGCGTCAGTGATCTCCTTTTATAGCGTCTCCCTGGAGGAGCAGCGTCAGTGATCTCCTTTTATAGTGTCTCCCTGGAGGAGCAGCGTCAGTGATCTCCTTTTATAGTGTCTCCCTGGAGGAGCAGCGTCAGTTATCTCCTTTTATAGTGTCTCTAGAGGAGCAGCGTCAGTGATCTCCTTTTATAGTGTCTCCCTGGAGGAGCAGCGTCAGTGATCTCCTTTTATAGTGGCTCTAGAGGAGCAGCGTCAGTGATCTCCTTTTATAGCGTCTCCCTGGAGGAGCAGCGTCAGTGATCTCCTTTTATAGTGTCTCCCTGGAGGAGCAGCGTCAGTGATCTCCTTTTATAGTGTCTCCCTGGAGGAGCAGCGTCAGTGATCTCCTTTTATAGCGTCTCCCTGGAGGAGCAGCATCAGTGATCTCCTTTTATAGTGTCTCTAGAGGAGCAGCGTCAGTGATCTCCTTTTATAGTGTCTCCCTGGAGGAGCAGTGTCAGTTATCTCCTTTTATAGTGTCTCTAGAGGAGCAGCGTCAGTGATCTCCTTTTATAGTGGCTCTAGAGGAGCAGCGTCAGTGATCTCCTTTTATAGCGTCTCCCTGGAGGAGCAGCGTCAGTGATCTCCTTTTATAGTGTCTCTAGAGGAGCAGCGTCAGTGATCTCCTTTTATAGTGTCTCCCTGGAGGAGCAGCGTCAGTGATCTCCTTTTATAGCGTCTCCCTGGAGGAGCAGCGTCAGTGATCTCCTTTTATAGCGTCTCCCTGGAGGAGCAGCGTCAGTGATCTCCTTTTATAGTGTCTCTAGAGGAGCAACGTCAGTGATCTCCTTTTATAGTGTCTCCCTGGAGGAGCAGCGTCAGTGATCTCCTTTTATAGTGTCTCTAGAGGAGCAGCGTCAGTGATCTCCTTTTATAGCGTCTCCCTGGAGGAGCAGCGTCAGTGATCTCCTTTTATAGCGTCTCCCTGGAGGAGGAGCGTCAGTGATCTCCTTTTATAGTGTCTCTAGAGGAGCAGCGTCAGTGACCTCCTTTTATAGTGGCTCTAGAGGAGCAACGTCAGTGATCTCCTTTTATAGTGTCTCCCTGGAGGAGCAGCGTCAGTGATCTCCTTTTATAGTGTCTCTAGAGGAGCAGCGTCAGTGATCTCGTTTTATAGCGTCTCCCTGGAGGAGCAGCGTCAGTGATCTGCTTTTATAGCGTCTCCCTGGAGGAGCAGCGTCAGTGATCTCCTTTTATAGTGTCTCCCTGGAGGAGCAGCATCAGTGATCTCCTTTTATAGTGTCTCTAGAGGAGCAGTGTCAGTGATCTCCTTTTATAGAGTCTCTAGAGGAGCAACGTCAGTGATCTCCTTTTATAGCGTCTCCCTGGAGGAGCAGCATCAGTGATCTCCTTTTATAGCGTCTCCCTGGAGGAGCAGCGTCAGTGATCTCCTTTTATAGTGTCTCCCTGGAGGAGCAGCATCAGTGATCTCCTTTTATAGCATCTCCCTGGAGGAGCAGCGTCAGTGATCTCCTTTTATAGTGTCTCCCTGGAGGAGCAGCATCAGTGATCTCCTTTTATAGTGTCTCCCTGGAGGAGCAGCGTCAGTGATCTCCTTTTATAGTGTCTCCCTGGAGGAGCAGCGTCAGTGATCTCCTTTTATAGCGTCTCCCTGGAGGAGCAGCGTCAGTGATCTCCTTTTATAGCGTCTCCCTGGAGGAGCAGCGTCAGTGATCTCCTTTTATAGTGTCTCTAGAGGAGCAGCGTCAGTGATCTCCTTTTATAGTGTCTCTAGAGGAGCAGCGTCAGTGATCTCCTTTTATAGTGTCTCCCTGGAGGAGCAGCGTCAGTGATCTCCTTTTATAGCGTCTCCCTGGAGGAGCAGCGTCAGTGATCTCCTTTTATAGCGTCTCCCTGGAGGAGCAGCGTCAGTGATCTCCTTTTATAGCGTCTTCCTGGAGGAGCAGCGTCAGTGATCTCCTTTTATAGCGTCTCTAGAGGAGCAGCGTCAGTGATCTCCTTTTATAGCGTCTCTAGAGGAGCAGCGTCAGTGATCTCCTTTTATAGCGTCTCCCTGGAGGAGCAACGTTAGTGAGGACAGGATGAAAGAGGCTGCAGCCCCACAAGCCCTTTGTTAACCCTGCCTCACAAAATCATCCTCGTGTTTCAACATTTCCATGTTGTGTCACATAGATCCTGAAACCTACAGTTTCATGAAAGAGAGAGAGAGAGAGAGAGAGAGATTTCTTTTTGCAGGAATACGTGTCAGATAGTTCTCGCCAAATGGCTTGTCAGTCACAGTGAATAGAACGTGCTGTGAACCAACTGACTGGGTGTTAGATAGACATCAGGTGATAAAGACAGAACTTTGCATGTTGATGAGACATAACTGCCACACAGAGACTTGTATTGCTGGCCTTTTCACAACGTGTCTCCAAAGTGCCAAACTCCATTCCCAACCTCGTCACTAGTGATAGTCGTTAACTAGCTAGTAAATGAGAGATGATTCCCAACCTCGTCACTAGTGATAGTCGTTAACTAGCTAGTAAATGAGAGATGATTCGCAAGCTCGTCACTAGTGATAGTCGTTAACTAGCTAGTAAATAAGAGATGATTCCCAACCTCGTCACTAGTGATAGTCGTTAACTAGCTAGTAAA
>NW_022261981.1:6976491-6986491 GCF_002021735.2 Oncorhynchus kisutch | reverse complement strand
ACCTCACCTAACCACTAGGCTACCCTGCCACCCCACCTCTCTCCTCACCTCACCTAACCACTAGGCTACCCTGCCACCCCACCTCTCTCCTCACCTCACCTAACCACTAGGCTACCCTGCCACCCCACCTCTCTCCTCACCTCACCTAACCACTAGGCTACCCTGCCACCTCACCTCTCTCCTCACCTCACCTAACCACTAGGCAACCCTGCCACCCCACCTCTCACCTCACCTAACCACTAGGCTACCCTGCCACCCCACCTCTCTCCTCACCTCACCTAACCACTAGGCTACCCTGCCGCCCCATCTCTCTCCTCACCTCACCTAACCACTAGGCTACCCTGCCGCCCCATCTCTCTCCTCACCTCACCTAACCACTAGGCTACCCTGCCGCCCCACCTCTCTCCTCACCTAACCACTAGGCTACCCTGCCACCCCACCTCTCTCCTCACCTCACCTAACCACTAGGCTACCCTGCCACCCCACCTCTCCCCTCACCTCACCTAACCACTAGGCTACCCTGCCACCCCACCTCTCTCCTCACCTCACCTAACCACTAGGCTACCCTGCCACCCCACCTCTCTCCTCACCTCACCTAACCACTAGGCTACCCTGCCGCCCCACCTCTCTCCTCTCCTCACCTCACCTCACCTAACCGCTAGGCTACCCTGCCACCCCACCTCTCTCCTCACCTCACCTAACCACTAGGCTACCCTGCCACCCACCTCTCTCCTCACCTCACCTAACCACTAGGCTACCCTGCCACCTCACCTCTCTCCTCACCTCACCTAACCACTAGGCTACCCTGCCACCTCACCTCTCTCCTCACCTCACCTAACCACTAGGCTACCCTGCCGCCCCACCTCTCTCCTCACCTCACCTAACCACTAGGCTACCCTGCCACCCCACCTCTCTCCTCACCTCACCTAACCACTAGGCTACCCTGCCACCCCACCTCTCTCCTCACCTCACCTAACCACTAGGCTACCCTGCCACCCCACCTCTCTCCTCACCTCACCTAACCACTAGGCTACCCTGCCACCTCACCTCACCTCTCTCCTCACCTAACCACTAGGCTACCCTGCCACCCCACCTCTCTCCTCACCTCACCTAACCACTAGGCTACCCTGCCACCCCACCTCTCCCCTCACCTCACCTAACCACTAGGCTACCCTGCCACCCCACCTCTCTCCTCACCTCACCTAACCACTAGGCTACCCTGCCACCCCACCTCTCTCCTCACCTCACCTAACCACTAGGCTACCCTGCCGCCCCACCTCTCTCCTCTCCTCACCTCACCTCACCTAACCGCTAGGCTACCCTGCCACCCCACCTCTCTCCTCTCCTCACCTCACCTAACCACTAGGCTACCCTGCCACCCACCTCTCTCCTCACCTCACCTAACCACTAGGCTACCCTGCCACCTCACCTCTCTCCTCACCTCACCTAACCACTAGGCTACCCTGCCACCTCACCTCTCTCCTCACCTCACCTAACCACTAGGCTACCCTGCCGCCCCACCTCTCTCCTCACCTCACCTAACCACTAGGCTACCCTGCCACCCCACCTCTCTCCTCACCTCACCTAACCACTAGGCTACCCTGCCACCCCATCTCTCTCCTCACCTCACCTAACCACTAGGCTACCCTGCCACCCCACCTCTCTCCTCACAAACACAGATTCAACCACAAAGACCGGGGAGGTTTTCCAATGCCTCGCAAAGAAGGGCACCTATTGGTAGATGAATATCCCTTTGAAAGTGGTGAAGTAATTAATTACACTTTGGATGGTGTATCAGTACACCCAGTCACTACAAAGTTAGAGGTGTCCTTCCTAACTCAGTTGCCAGAGAGGAAGGAAACCGCTCAGGGATTTCACCATGAGGTCAATGGTGACTTTAAAACAGTTAAAGAGCTGTGGTAGGAGAAAACAGGATGCATCAACAACACTGTAAAAAGAAACAGAACAGAATTCAGCACAGACAAAATCCTAGAGGACAACCTGGTTCGGTCTGATTTCTAACGGACACTGGGAGACAAATTCACCTTTCAGCAGGACAATAACCTAAAACACACGGCCAAATATACACTGGAGTTAGTTACCAAGATGACAGTGAATGTTCCTGATTGGCCTAGCTACAGTTTTACTTAAAAATTGGCTTAAAAATCTATGACAAAACTTGAAAATGCCTGTCTAGCAATGATCAACAACCAACTTGACAGAGTTGACAATATTGTACAATCCAGGTTTGCAAAGCTCTTAAGGCCTTACCCAGAAGGAGTCACAGCTGTTATTTAGAGCCTTACCCAGAAGGAGTCACAGCTGTTTTCTTAGAGCCTTACCCAGAAGGAGTCACAGCTGTTACCTCAGAGCCTTACATAGAAGGAGTCACAGCTGTTATCTCAGAGCCTTACCCAGAAGGAGTCACAGCTGTTATCTCAGAGCCTTACCCAGAAGGAGTCACAGCTGTTATCTCAGAGCCTTACCCAGAAGGAGTCACAGCTGTTATCTCAGAGCCTTACCCAGAAGGAGTCACAGCTGTTATCTCAGAGCCTTACCCAAAAGGAGTCACATCTGTAACCACTGCCGAAGATGACTAACATGTATCGACTCAAGGGGTTGAATACTTATCTAATCTAAATATATTAGTGTTTTTAAAAAAAAATCTTCCACTGACATTGAAGAGTATTTTGGGTAAAATTGTTGACAAAATACGCCTATTAAATCCCTTTTAATCCCACTTTGTAAGAGACTACTCAATGTGGAAAACGTCAAGGGGCTGTGAATACTGTCTGAAGGCACTGTAGCTGTACTCTTAAATGTATGCAGTGATGACATTCCCCCCTCAGAGTTTCAAAACGGAAAGTTCAAGGGTCAAAGAGCTACTCGTTAAATTCCATTTGCGCTCCGATTGGCCCGATGTCTACTGCTCTTGTTCAATTCATAATTGCGGATGTGTTTTCTCAGACTGGAGAAGACTGGTACAGTTGGACAGATAAAGGCTGATCCCACCCGATTCCCTTCATATTTCCTACGGGGCCCTGGACAAAAATAATGTAACATATAAGGAATAGGGTGCTATTTGGGACTCAGTGTGTGATGTCATGCTGCTTTTACAGTCAGGATCAAACTGGGGACTCTCTCTGTTTCTTTCTGTCTCGCTCTGTCTCTCTCTATACAGTCAGGATCACATCGGGGAGTCTCTGTCTCTCTCTACAGTCAGGATCACACCGGGGACTCTCTCTGTTTCTTTCTGTCTCTCTCTGTCTCTCTCTATACAGTCAGGATCACACCGGGACTCTCTCTGTCTCTCTCTGTATCGCTCTCTACAGTCAGGATCACATCGGGGAGTCTCTGTCTCTCTCTACAGTCAGGATCACACCGGGGACTCTCTCTGTCTCTCTCAACAGTCAGGATCACACCGGGGAATGTCTCTGTTTCTCTCTGTCTCTCTCTGTTTCTCTCCGTCTCTCTCTTACAGTCAGGATCACACCGGGAAATCTCTCTGTCTCTCTCTACAGTCAAGATCACACCGGGAAATCTCTCTGTTTCTCTCTACAGTCAGGATCACACCGGGAAATCTCTCTGTTTCTCTCTGTCTCTCTCTGTATCTCTCTGTTTCTCTCCATCTCTCTCTTACAGTCAGGATCACACCGGGAAATCTCTCTGTCTCTCTCTACAGTCAGGATCACACCGGGAAATCTCTCTGTTTCTCTCTACAGTCAGGATCACACCGGGAAATCTCTCTGTTTCTCTATGTCTCTCTCTGTATCTCTCTGTTTCTCTCCGTCTCTCTCTTACAGTCAGGATCACACCAGGAAATCTCTCTGTCTCTCTCTACAGTCAGGATCACACCGGGAAATCTCTCTGTTTCTCTCTGTCTCTCTCTGTATCTCTCTGTTTCTCTCCGTCTCTCTCTTACAGTCAGGATCACACCGGGAAATCTGTCTGTCTCTCTCTACAGTCAGGATCACACCGGGAAATCTCTCTGTCTCTCTCTACAGTCAGGATCACACCGGGAAATCTCTCTGTTTCTCTCTACAGTCAGGATCACACCGGGGAATCTCTCTGTTTCTCTCTGTTTCTCTCTGTCTCTCTCTGTATCTCTCTGTTTCTCTCTGTCTCTCTCTGTATCTCTCTGTTTCTCTCTGTCTCTCTCTGTATCTCTCTGTTTCTCTCTGTCTCTCACTACAGTCAGGATCGCACTGGGGAATCTCCACTTCTCTCTACTCTGTCACCAGTTATCTGAATAATGAGAGAGTTACCTCTAAAGGGTCATATCTACATCCTCCACTACTACACCCTCTACAACCCTCAAATTCCAATCTGCAGTCCCCTGGGCCTCATTGGGAGAGATTTGAGTTCCCCTGCAGTACTCTGGACCTCATAGGAAGAGATTTGAGTTCCCCTGCAGTACTCTGAGATTTGAGTTCCCCTGCAGTACTCTGGACCTCATAGGAAGAGATTTGAGTACCTCTGCAGTACTCTGGACCTCATAGGAAGAGATTTGAGTACCTCTGCAGTACTCTGGACATCATAGGAAGAGATTTGAGTTCCCCTGCAGTACTCTGAGATTTGAGTTCCCCTGCAGTACTCTGGACCTCATAGGAAGAGATTTGAGTACCTCTGCAGTACTCTGGACCTCATAGGAAGAGATTTGAGTTCCTCTGCAGTACTCTGGACCTCATAGGAAGAGATTTGAGTACCTCTGCAGTACTCTGAGATTTGAGTTCCCCTGCAGTACTCTGGACCTAATAGGAAGAGATTTGAGTACCTCTGCAGTACTCTGGACCTCATAGGAAGAGATTTGAGTACCTCTGCAGTACTCTGGACCTCATAGGAAGAGATTTGAGTGCCTCTGCAGTACTCTGGACCTCATAGGAAGAGATTTGAGTACCTCTGCAGTACTCTGGACCTCATAGGAAGAGATGTGAGTTCCTCTGCAGTACTCTGGACCTCATAGGAAGAGATTTGAGTACCTCTGCAGTACTCTGGAGGTTCTGCAATTGCAGGTCAAAGTTGGAGTCGTTCGGTGAGGAGTGCACATTTTATACATGTTGTTTTAATAGCAGGGCCTTTTCTATGGGCTGACCCTGTTTAATAGCAGGGCCTTTTCTAATGGCTGACCCTGTTTAATAGTAGGTCCTTTTCTAATGGCTGACCCTGTTAAATAGTAGGGCCTTTTCTATGGGGCTGACCCTGTTTAATAGCAGGGCCTTTTCTATGGGCTGACCCTGTTTAATAGCAGGGCCTTTTCTATGGGCTGACCCTGTTTAATAGCAGGGCCTTTTCTATGGACTGACCCTGTTTAATAGCAGGGCCTTTTCTATGGGCTGACCCTGTTTAATAGCAGGGCCTTTTCTATGGACTGACCCTGTTTAATAGCAGGGACTTTTCTATGGACTGACCCTGTTTAATAGCAGGGCCTTTTCTATGGGCTGACCCTGTTTATTAGCAGGGCCTTTCTATGGTCTGACCCTGTTTAATAGCAGGGCCTTTTCTATGGACTGACCCTGTTTAATAGCAGGGACTTTTCTATGGACTGACCCTGTTTAATAGCAGGGACTTTTCTATAGGCTGACCCTGTTTAATAGCAGGGCCTTTTCTATGGGCTGACCCTGTTTAATAGCAGGGCCTTTTCTATGGGCTGACCCTGTTTAATAGCAGGGCCTTTTCTATGGGCTGACCCTTTTCAATAGCAGGGCCTTTTCTATGGGCTGACCCTGTTTAATAGCAGGGCATTTCCTATGGGCTGACCCTGTTTAATAGCAGGGCCTTTTCTATGGGCTGACCCTGTTTAATAGTAGGGCCTTTTCTATGGGGCTGACCCTGTTTAATAGCAGGGCCTTTTCTATGGGCTGACCCTGTTTAATAGCAGGGCCTTTTCTATGGGCTGACCCTGTTTAAAAGCAGGGCCTTTTCTATGGGCTGACCCTGTTTAATAGCAGGGCCTTTTCTATGGGCTGACCCTGTTTAATAGCAGGGCCTTTTCTATGGGCTGACCCTTTTCAATAGCAGGGCCTTTTCTATGGGCTGACCCTGTTTAATAGCAGGGCCTTTCCTATGGGCTGACCCTGTTTAATAGCAGGGCCTTTTCTATGGGCTGACCCTGTTTAATAGTAGGGCCTTTTCTATGGGGCTGACCCTGTTTAATAGCAGGGCCTTTTCTATGGGCTGACCCTGTTTAATAGCAGGGCCTTTTCTATGGGCTGACCCTGTTTAAAAGCAGGGCCTTTTCTATGGGCTGACCCTGTTTAATAGCAGGGCCTTTTCTATGGGCTGACCCTGTTTAATAGCAGGGCCTTTTCTATGGGCTGACCCTGTTTAATAGCAGGGCCTTTTCTATGGGCTGACCCTGTTTAATAGCAGGGCCTTTTCTATGGACTGACCCTGTTTAATAGCAGGGCCTTTTCTATGGACTGACCCTGTTTAATAGCAGGGCCTTTTCTATGGGCTGACCCTGTTTATTAGCAGGGCCTTTTCTATGGTCTGACCCTGTTTAATAGCAGGGCCTTTTCTATGGACTGACCCTGTTTAATAGCAGGGACTTTTCTATGGACTGACCCTGTTTAATAGCAGGGACTTTTCTATGGGCTGACCCTGTTTAATAGCAGGGCCTTTTCTATGGGCTGACCCTGTTTAATAGCAGGGCCTTTTCTATGGGCTGACCCTGTTTAATAGCAGGGCCTTTTCTATGGGCTGACCCTTTTCAATAGCAGGGCCTTTTCTATGGGCTGACCCTGTTTAATAGCAGGGCCTTTCCTATGGGCTGACCCTGTTTAATAGCAGGGCCTTTTCTATGGGCTGACCCTGTTTAATAGCAGTGACTTTTCTATGGGCTGACCCTGTTTAATAGCAGGGCCTTTTCTATTGGCTGACCCTGTTTAATAGCAGGGCCTTTTCTATGGGCTGACCCTGTTTAATAGCAGGGCCTTTTCTATGGACTGACCCTGTTTAATAGCAGGGACTTTTCTATGGACTGACCCTGTTTAATAGCAGGGCCTTTTCTATGGGCTGACCCTGTTTAATAGCAGGGCCTTTTCTATGGGCTGACCCTGTTTAATAGCAGGGCCTTTTCTATGGCCTGACCCTGTTTAATAGCAGGGCCTTTTCTATGGGCTGACCTTGTTTAATAGCAGGGCCTTTTCTATGGGCTGACCCTGTTTAATAGCAGGGCCTTTTCTATGGGCTGACCCTGTTTAATTGCAGGGCCTTTTCTATGGGCTGACCCTGTTTAATAGCAGGGCCTTTCCTATGGGCTGACCCTGTTTAATAGCAGGTCCTTTTCTATGGGCCGACCCTGTTTAATAGCAGGTCCTTTTCTATGGGCCGACCCTGTTTAATAGCAGGGACTTTTCTATGGGCTGACCCTGTTTAATAGCAGGGCCTTTTCTATGGGCTGACCCTGTTTAATAGCAGGGCCTTTTCTATGGGCTGACCCTGTTTAATAGCAGGGCCTTTTCTATGGGCTGACCCTGTTTAATAGCAGGGCCTTTTCTATGGGCTGACCCTGTTTAATAGCAGGGCCTTTTCTATGGGCTGACCCTGTTTAATAGCAGGGCCTTTTCTATGGGCTGACCCTGTTTAATAGCAGGGCCTTTTCTATGGGCTGACCCTGTTTAATAGCAGGGCCTTTCCTATGGGCTGACCCTGTTTAATAGCAGGGCCTTTTCTATGGGCTGACCCTGTTTAATAGCAGGGCCTTTTCTATGGTCTGACCCTGTTTAATAGCAGGGCCTTTTCTATGGACTGACCCTGTTTAATAGCAGGGTCTTTTCTATGGACTGACCCTGTTTAATAGCAGGGCCTTTTCTATGGGCTGACCCTGTTTAATAGCAGGGACTTTTCTAATGGCTGACCCTGGTTAATAGCAGGGACTTTTCTATGGGCTGACCCTGTTTAATAGCAGGGCCTTTTCTATGGACTGACCCTGTTTAATAGCAGGGCCTTTTCTATGGGCTGACCCTGTTTATTAGCAGGGCCTTTTTTATGGTCTGACCCTGTTTAATAGCAGGGCTTTTTCTATGGGCTGACCCTGTTTAATAGCAGGGCCTTTCCTATGGACTGACCCTGTTTAATAGCAGGGACTTTTCTATGGACTGACCCTGTTTAATAGCAGGGACTTTTCTAATGGCTGACCCTGGTTAATAGCAGGGACTTTTCTATGGGCTGACCCTGTTTAATAGCAGGGCCTTTTCTATGGGCTGACCCTGTTTAATAGCAGGGACTTTTCTAATGGCTGACCCTGTTTAATAGCAGGGCCTTTTCTATGGGCTGACCCTGTTTAATAGCAGGGCCTTTCTATGGGCTGACCCTGTTTAATAGCAGGGCCTTTCCTATGGGCTGACCCTGTTTAATAGCAGGGCCTTTTCTATGGGCTGACCCTGTTTAATAGCAGGGCCTTTTCTATGGGCTGACCCTGTTTAATAGCAGGGCCTTTTCTATGGGCTGACCCTGTTTAATAGCAGAGCCTTTCCTATGGGCTGACCCTGTTTAATAGCAGAGCCTTTCCTATGGGCTGACCCTGTTTAATAGCAGGGCCTTTTCTATGGGCTGAACCTGCATTATCTGACAGAAGGTGAATAGGTTGGATTCTGCATTATCTGACAGAAGGGGAAATGGTTGGATTCTGCATTATCTGACAGAAGTGGAATGGGTTGGATTCTACATTATCTGACAGAAGGGGAATGGGTTGGATTCTGCATTATCTGACAGAAGTGGAATGGGTTGGATTCTACATTATCTGACAGAAGGGGAATGGGTTGGATTCTGCATTATCTGACAGAAGGGGAATGGGTTGGAATCTGCATTATCTGACAGAAGGTACATAAGTTTGATTCTTTGTCAAGGTTTTTGTAGAGCGCGGTTCATTCATTCTGGTTGTACAGGTTTAGTGAAAGTTAACCACTACAGATGAATTTATAGGAGTCAAATTTGGAAGAAAAAAAGTACAAATTGACAGTCAAAGTATCACCATATGGTTGGTACACAGGTACTTGTTGAAGGTTTGGTTGTTGCAATGAGAGGCAAGAGATTGGATGAGCACAACAGATGGAGGAATCAAGGACTTCCTGTAGTTCTAGAAGTGTGGCAGTGGTTTAATACGCCCCATCCACAAGACTGTCGTTTTTATTGGGATGTGTTTGTGAAGTAGATCTGTTGCCGTATGGTAAACGGTTTAGTATCTCAGTGTGAGTACACACACTCCAATAACCCTTAGTCCCTAGCGATATTAGTTTCATCAAAACCAATACGCAATGCATCATCTTTTGACATATGTTCCTTCGTGGCGGACTCCTAACACAGAATCTGTGGTCTGTATAAAATTGAAAAGTGTTGCAGTACCGCGGAACTGAAATATCAATGGGACTGACGTCGTCATGGGAATAGCAGAGGCATCCAACCGCTCATCCGACGCACACAGACCTGTCAGAAACACATGGTGTCAGATATCACCCCAGCCCGGAGAAGACGTAATACCGTTGGAGATATTGTGGTGACCTCGGGGCCCGTGTGTTACCAATGATAGGACGAGAGTAGACAGCAGATGGATGGAGAGCATTACACCGTCCCATGGAGACCTACTGTACTCAGCAGGGGGGGAGGGGGGGGACACGTGCTGTATGGAGCCATAGATAGAGACCAACTGTTATGGACAACAGCAGTGTTGGGGGGGAGGGGGGGACACGTGCTGTATGGAGCCATAGATAGAGACCAACTGTTATGGACAACAGCAGTGTTGGGGGGGAGGGGGGGACACGTGCTGTATGGAGCCATAGATAGAGACCAACTGTTATGGACAACAGCAGTGTTGGGGGGGAGGGGGGGACACGTGCTGTATGGAGCCATAGATAGAGACCAACTGTTATGGACAACAGCAGTGTTGGGGGGGAGGGGGGGACACGTGCTGTATGGAGCCATAGATAGAGACCAACTGTTATGGACAACAGCAGTGTTGGGGGGGAGGGGGGGACACGTGCTGTATGGAGCCATAGATAGA
>NW_022261981.1:6956491-6973991 GCF_002021735.2 Oncorhynchus kisutch | reverse complement strand
CTCTCTCTCTCTCTCTCTCTCTCTCTCTCTGTCTCTCTGTCTCTCTCTCTCTCTCTGTCTCTCTCTATCTCTCTCTATATCTCTCTCTCTATTTCTCACTCTCTCTCTCACTCTCTCTCTCACTCTCTGTCTCACCCACTCTCTGTCTCACCCACTCTCTGTCTCACCCACTCTCTGTCTCACCCACTCTCTGTCTCACCCACTCTCTGTCTCACCCACTCTCTGTCTTCACCCACTCTCTGTCTCACCCACTCTCTGTCTCACCCACTCTCTGTCTCTCTCTCTCATTATTTAACAATTCATAGTAGATTAAGTAATACAGTTTAAAATAGCTGTAATAAAATGTCCCAAACAATCTTCATCTTAATTATTAAGGACAAATCTCTGATGTGATGCAAAAAAAAAGAAGATAATTTGATGATGTTTAATTTAAATTGAATTTGAATATGATCCCTGATCAGCTGATACCATGACAACAGCTTGTCTTCCTGGGGTCCTACACAATGGTAATAAGACACGTATCAGCCAGTTTCACTGCTTTCCGCCCTGGACACATGACACAGTGATAAATATTACATCTAGTCAAAATCATCTCCATGCTAATGGATAAATGACAAGGGAAATGGACGTGTTTTCCAAGTGGAGGCAGTAGGTCAGAAATAGAATACATGCAATGGCAAGAAAAACTATATGAACCCTTTGGAATTACCAGGCTGTTGATCGCCACACTGATAGGTAAGAGCTCACCACTAAAACAACCCAAAATGGCACCCTATTCCCTTTATAGTGCACTACTTTTGACCAGGGCCCATAGGACACTATAGGGAATAGGATGCCATTATGGACTCAGTCAGGCACAGTCTGTCTCTATATAAGGCTCCGTTGTTGTAGTGTCCCCATTGGGTTAGTTATGAAGTCCTACTGAACTATGTACAATGGCAAGTAAAAGCAGGTGAACCCTTTGGAAATACCTGGATTTCTGCATAAATTGGTCATAACATTTGATCTGATCTTCATCTAAGTCACAACAACAGACAAACACAGTGTGCTTAAACTAATAACACACAAATGATTGTATTTGTCTTGTCTATATTGAATACATCATTTAAACATTCACAGTGTAGGTTGGAAAAAGTATGTGAACCCCAAGGCTAATGACTTCTCCAAAAGCTAATTGGAGTGAGGAGTCAGCTAACCTGGTGTCCAATCAATGAGATGAGATTGGAGATGTTGGTTTATTGCTGCCTTGCCCTATAAAACACACTCACAAAATTTGAGTTTGCTATTCACAAGAGGCATTGCCTGATGTCAACCATCAATTGTTGACCAGCATAAAGCTGGAAAGGGTTACAAAAGTATCTCTAAATGTCACGTGTTCTTCCTTTCCGGCCTCTAGGTCACCAGGCTGTTCGTTAGGGCGCACATCTGTCACCAGCATTACGCGCATAATGACACTCACCTGGACTCCATCACCTCCTTGATCACAACACTATGTGTGGAGAAAAGAAGGCCCAGCACACCAACATCAAAACTTCATTCCAACTGTAAAGTATGGTGGAGGGAGCATCATGGTTTGGGGCTGCTTTGCTGCCTCAGGGCCTGGACAGCTTGCTATCATCGATGGAAAAATTAATTCCCAAGTTTATCAAGATATTTTGCAGGAGAATGTAAGGTATCTGTCGGCCGATTGAACACAATAGAAGTTGTGTGATGCAACAGCACAACGACTCAATACACAGAAGTAAATCAAACAACAGAATGGCTTCAACAGAAGAAATATGCCTTCTGGAGTGGCCCAGTCAGAGTCCTCAACCCGATTTTAAAATGCTGTGGCATGACCTCAAGAGAGCAGTTCACACCAGACATCCCAAGAATATTGCTGAACTGAAACAGTTTTGTAAAGAGGAATGGTCCAAAATTCCTCCTGACCGTTGTGCAGGTCTGATCCGCAACTACAGAAAACTTTTGGTTGAGGTTATTGCTGCCAAATTAGGGTCAACCAGTTATTAAATCCAAAGGTTAACATACTTTTCCCACCCTGCACTGTGAATGTTTACACGGTCTGTTCAATAAAGACATGAAAACCTATAATTGTTTGTGTGTTATTAGTTTAACCTCTAGCATGCTAGCATCCCACCTGGCCAACATCCAGTGAAATTGCAGATCGCCAAATTCAAAAACAGAAATACTCATTATAAAATTTCATAAAACATAGAAGTGTTATACATCAGTTTAAAGATTAACTTCTTGTTAATCCAACCATGGTGTCAGATTTCAAAAAGGCTTTACGGCGAAAGCATACAATGCGATTATCTGAGAACAGCGCCCGGCAGACAAATCATTGAAGACACTTACCAGCCAAGTACAGGAGTTACACAAGTCAGAAATAGAGATACAATAATCACTTACCTTTGATGATCTTCATATGGATGCACTCACAAGACTCCATTTCTCAATAAATGTTTTGTTTTTTTCAATAAAGTTCCTGTTATATCCAAAAACCTCAGTTTTGTTCAGTAATCCACAGGCTCAAACGCAGTCACAACAGGCAGACGAAAAATTCAATATAGTATCCGTAAAGTTCGTAGAAACATGTCAAATGATATTTATAATCAATCCTCAGGTTGTTTTTAGCCTAAATAATCGATAATATTTCAACCGGACAATAACGTCGTCAATATAAAAGGTAAACAAGAAAGGCGCACTCTCGGTCTTGCGCATGAAAAATCTCTGGGACACTGAATGGTCCACTCATTCAGAGTGGTCTTATTCTCTCATTTTTCAGAATACAAGTCTGAAACAATTACTAAAGACTGTTGACATCTAGTGGAAGCCATAGGAAGTGCAATTTGAGTCCTAAGTATCAATGGATACTGTAATGGCATTCAATAGAAAGCTACAACTATGTAAAAAAATACCACCTCCTGAATGGATTTTTCTCAGGTTGTTGCCTGCGAAATCAATTCTGTTATACTCACAAACATTATTTTAACAGTTTGGGAAATTGAGAGTGTTTTCTATCCAAATCTACCAATTATATACATATCCTAGCTTCTAGACCTGAGTAGCAGGCAGTTTACCTTGGGCACGCTTTTCATCCGGAGGTGAAAATAGCACCCCCTACCCTAGTGAAGTTAAGCAGACTATGTTTGTCTATTGTTATGACTTAGATGAAGATCAGATTTGATGACCAATTTATGAAGAAATACAGGTAATTCCAAAGGGTTCATACACAGTAAATGTTTGTACACAAACACCAACAAGGAGCCCCAAAATTATTATCCCCCAAAAGGCATTGGGGATGCATCCCAAATGAACCCATTCCCTACATAGTGCACTACTTTTGACCAGAGCCCTATGGTCTTAGTTAAAGGTAGTGTACACTACATTTGACCAGAGCCCTATGGGTCTTAGTTTAAGGTAGTGTACACTACATTTGACCAGAGCCCTATGGGTCTTAGTTTAAGGTAGTGTACACTACATTTAACCAGAGCCCTATGGTAGTGTACACTACATTTGACCAGAGCCCTATGGGTCTTAGTTTAAGGTGTGTACACTACATTTGACCAGAGTCCTATGGGTCTTAGTTAAAGGTAGTGGTACACTATCATGGGAAATCGGGAGCCATTTGAGTGCCATTTCTTTCCTGTAAATGACCATTTACTCGTACAACACAGCGGCATCATTTCAAATTGACCTTACATATCGTGTAGGAGGCATGTGAAGTACACCGAGGTAAAAATGGATGCCAATGTCACAAGCCTGAAAGGTAACAGTCAATTGGAGACGTTCAACACGAGGCATTGATCTTGAAATAGAAAAAGAATCCAGCATGTGAAGGGTTATGATGCTGTTACATGTTCAATGTGTCAAGGTCTATTGACTCTGCTGTCTGGCCGGCTACGTTAATGGCCATATGATTACCATCCAACAGGTCAACACCCCCACACAGGGGGCACCGACACAGAGCACTCTCTGGCTCTTGACTGACAGCCATGGTAATGATTGCTGGATCGTTCCTATAGAGAGGTGACTCTGTTTGCACACCAAGGGGGGTTCTACTCCCACAACGCCATGTGATGAATCAGGGCTGACAGGAACTGTAGTGTTGATGTGAAACACCTTTAGATGTATCCTTAGGTCCTACTCCTACATAACCCGTGGTGGAACTGTATTGTTGATGTGAAGCAACCTTTAGACTGTATCCTTAGGTCCTACTCCTACATAAACCCGTGGTGGAACTGTATTGTTGATGTGAAGCAACCTTTAGATGTATCCTTAGGTCCTACTCCTACATAACCTGTGGGTGGAACTGTAGTGTTGCATGTGAAGGAGTGAAAACATTTTCACATTTGTCCAATGGAGCTAAATTCAAGGATTTTACATTGGAGGTTTCCAGAAGTAATATGTTCTTCATTTACACTCCTAGATAAACAAACTCTACTACCAGTCCTGATAATAACAACCTCTACTAACCAGTCCTGCTTAATAACAACCTCTACTAACCAGTCCTGATAAATAACAACCTCTACTAACAGTCCTGATAATAACAACCTCTACTAACCAGTCCTGATAATAACAACCTTACTAACCAGTCCTGATAATAACAACCTCTACTAACAGTCCTGTAATAACAACTCTACTACTAATCCAGTCCTGATAATAACAACCTCTATAACCAGTCCTGTTAATAACAAACTCTACTAACCAGTCTTGTTAATAACAACCTCTACTACTAACCAGTTCCTGATAATAAACAACCTCTACTAACGAGTCCTGTTAATAACAAACTCTACTAACCAGTCTGATAATAACAACCTTACTACTAACCAGTCCTGTTAATAACAACCTCTACTACTAGTCCTGTTAATAAAACCTCTACTACCAGTCCTGTTAATAACAACTTCTACTAACCAGTCCTGTTAATAAAACTCTACTAACAGTCCTGTTAATAACAACCTCTAATACCAGTCCTGTTAATAACAACCTCTATAACCAGTCCTGTTAATAACAAACTCTATACACTAACCAGTCCTGTTAATAACAAACTCTACTACCAGTCCTGTTAATAACAAACTCTACTACCAGTCCTGATAATAACAACCTCTACTAACCAGTCCTGATAATAACAAACTCTACTACCAGTCCTGATAATAACAACTCTACTAACCCGTCCTGATAATAACAAACTCTACTACCAGTCCTGTTAATAGAAACTCTACTACCAGTCCTGTTAATAACAACCTCTACTACCAGTCCTGTAATAAACAAACTCTACTACTACAAACCTAACCAGTCCTGATAATAACCAAACTATACAAACTACTAACCAGTCCTGTTAATAACAAACTCTACTTACCAGTCCTGTTAATAACAACTCTACTACCAGTCCTGTTAATAACAAACTCTACTAACAGTCCTGTTAATAACAAACTCTACTACCAGTCCTGATAATAACAAACTTACTACCAGTCCTGATAATAACAAACTCTACTACCAGTCCTGTTAATAACAAAACTCTACTACCAGTCCTGTTAATAACAAACTCTACTACCATATCCTGATAAAACAAACTCTACTAACCAGTCCTGTAATAACACAACTCTACTACCAGTCCTGTTAATAACAAACTATACTACCAGTCCTGTTAATAACAAACTCTACTANCCACCAAAAGGCATTGGGATGCATCCCAAATGAAACCCCATTCCCTACATAGTGCACTACTTTTGACCAGAGCCCTATGGGTCTTAGTTAAAGGTAGTGTACACTACATTTGACCAGAGCCCTATGGGTCTTAGTTTAAGGTAGTGTACACTACATTTGACCAGAGCCCTATGGGTCTTAGTTTAAGGTAGTGTACACTACATTTAACCAGAGCCCTATGGTAGTGTACACTACATTTGACCAGAGCCCTATGGGTCTTAGTTAAGGTAGTGTACACTACATTTGACCAGAGTCCTATGGGTCTTAGTTAAGGTAGTGTACACTATCATGGGAATCGGGAGCCATTTGTAGTGCCATTTCTTTCCTGTAAATGACCATTTACTCGTTTACAACACAGCGGCATCATTTCAAATTGACCTTACAATACGTGTAGGAGGCATGTGAAGTAGCACCGAGGTAAAAATGGATGCCAATGTCACAAGCCTGAAATGTAACAGCTCAATGTGAGACGTTCAACCAAGAGGCATTTGATCTTGAAAATAGAAAAAGAATCCAGGCATGTGAAGGGTTATGATGCTGTTACATGTGTTCAATGTGTCAGGTCTATTGACTCTGCTGTCTGGCCGGCTACGTTAATGGCCATATGATTACCATCCAACAGGTCAACACCCCCACACAGGGGGGCACCGACACAGAGCACTCTCTGGCTCTTGACTGACAGCCATGGTAATGATTGCTGGATCGTTCCTATAGAGAGGTGACTCTGTTTGCACACCAAGGGGGGTTCTACTCCCACAACGCCATGTGATGAATCAGGGCTGACAGGAACTGTAGTGTTGATGTGAAACAACCTTTAGATGTATCCTTAGGTCCTACTCCTACATAACCCGTGGTGGAACTGTAGTGTTGATGTGAAGCAACCTTTAGATGTATCCTTAGGTCCTACTCCTACATAACCCGTGGTGGAACTGTAGTGTTGATGTGAAGCAACCTTTAGATGTATCCTTAGGTCCTACTCCTACATAACCTGTGGTGGAACTGTAGTGTTGATGTGAAGGAGTGAAAACATTTTCACATTTGTCCAATGGAGCTAAATTCAAGGATTTTACATTGGAGGTTTCCCAGAATTAATATGTTCTTCATTTACACTCCTGATAATAACAAACTCTACTACCAGTCCTGATAATAACAACCTCTACTAACCAGTCCTGTTAATAACAACCTCTACTAACCAGTCCTGATAATAACAACCTCTACTAACCAGTCCTGATAATAAACCTCTACTAACCAGTCCTGATAATAACAACCTCTACTAACCAGTCCTGATAATAACAACCTCTACTAACCAGTCCTGTTAATAACAAACTCTACTACTAACCAGTCCTGATAATAACAACCTCTACTAACCAGTCCTGTTAATAACAAACTCTACTAACCAGTCTTGTTAATAACAACCTCTACTACTAACCAGTCCTGATAATAACAACCTCTACTAACGAGTCCTGTTAATAACAAACTCTACTAACCAGTCCTGATAATAACAACCTCTACTACTAACCAGTCCTGTTAATAACAACCTCTACTACTAGTCCTGTTAATAACAACCTCTACTACCAGTCCTGTTAATAACAACCTCTACTAACCAGTCCTGTTAATAACAACCTCTACTAACCAGTCCTGTTAATAACAACCTCTACTACCAGTCCTGTTAATAACAACCTCTACTAACCAGTCCTGTTAATAACAAACTCTACTACTACTAACCAGTCCTGTTAATAACAAACTCTACTACCAGTCCTGTTAATAACAACCTCTACTACCAGTCCTGATAATAACAACCTCTACTAACCAGTCCTGATAATAACAAACTCTACTACCAGTCCTGATAATAACAACCTCTACTAACCAGTCCTGATAATAAGAAACTCTACTACCAGTCCTGTTAATAAGAAACTCTACTACCAGTCCTGTTAATAACAACCTCTACTACCAGTCCTGTTAATAACAAACTCTACTACTACTAACCCTAACCAGTCCTGATAATAACAAACTCTACTACTACTAACCAGTCCTGTTAATAACAAACTCTACTACCAGTCCTGTTAATAACAAACTCTACTACCAGTCCTGTTAATAACAAACTCTACTAACCAGTCCTGTTAATAACAAACTCTACTACCAGTCCTGATAATAACAAACTCTACTACCAGTCCTGATAATAACAAACTCTACTACCAGTCCTGTTAATAACAAACTCTACTACCAGTCCTGATAATAACAAACTCTACTACCAATCCTGATAATAACAAACTCTACTACCAGTCCTGTTAATAACAAACTCTACTACCAGTCCTGATAATAACAAACTCTACTACTAACCAGTCCTGTTAATAACAACCTCTACTACCAGTCCTGTTAATAACAAACTCTACTACCAGTCCTGATAATAACAAACTCTACTACTACTAACCCTAACCAGTCCTGTTAATAACAAACTCTACTACCAGTCCTGTTAATAACAAACTCTACTACTACTAACCAGTCCTGTTAATAACAAACTCTACTACTACTAACCCTAACCAGTCCTGTTAATAACAAACTCTACTACCAGTCCTCTTAATAACAACCTCTACTACTAACCAGTCCTGTTAATAACAACCTCTACTACTACTAACCCTAACCAGTCCTGTTAATAACAAACTCTACTAATACTAACCCTAACCAGTCCTGTTAATAACAAACTCTACTACTACTAACCCTAACCAGTCCTGTTAATAACAAACTCTACTACCAGTCCTGTTAATAACAACCTCTACTACTAACCAGTCCTGTTAATAACAACCTCTACTACTACTAACCCTAACCAGTCCTGTTAATAACAAACTCTACTAATACTAACCCTAACCAGTCCTGTTAATAACAAACTCTACTAATACTAACCCTAACCAGTCCTGTTAATAACAAACTCTACTACTACTAACCCTAACCAGTCCTGTTAATAACAACCTCTACTACTACTAACCCTAACCAGTCCTGTTAATAACAACCTCTACTACTACTAACCCTAACCAGTCCTGTTAATAACAAACTCTACTAATACTAACCCTAACCAGTCCTGTTAATAACAAACTCTACTAATACTAACCAGTCCTGTTAATAACAAACTCTACTACTAACCAGTCCTGTTAATAACAAACTCTACTACTACTAACCAGTCCTGTTAATAACAAACTCTACTACCAGTCCTGATAATAACAAACTCTACTACCAGTCCTGTTAATAACAAACTCTACTACTACTAACCCTAACCAGTCCTGATAATAACAAACTCTACTACTACTAACCAGTCCTGATAATAACAAACTCTACTAATACTAACCAGTCCTGTTAATAACAAACTCTACTACTACTAACCAGTCCTGTTAATAACAAACTCTACTACTACCAACCCTAACCAGTCCTGATAATAACAAACTCTACTACTACTAACCAGTCCTGATAATAACAAACTCTACTACTACTAACCAGTCCTGTTAATAACAAACTCTACTACTACTAACCCTAACCAGTCCTGTTAATAACAAACTCTACTACCAGTCCTCTTAATAACAACCTCTACTACTAACCAGTCCTGTTAATAACAACCTCTACTACTACTAACCCTAACCAGTCCTGTTAATAACAAACTCTACTAATACTAACCCTAACCAGTCCTGTTAATAACAAACTCTACTACTACTAACCCTAACCAGTCCTGTTAATAACAAACTCTACTACCAGTCCTGTTAATAACAACCTCTACTACTAACCAGTCCTGTTAATAACAAACTCTACTACTACTAACCAGTCCTGTTAATAACAAACTCTACTACCAGTCCTGATAATAACAAACTCTACTACCAGTCCTGTTAATAACAAACTCTACTACTACTAACCCTAACCAGTCCTGATAATAACAAACTCTACTACTACTAACCAGTCCTGATAATAACAAACTCTACTAATACTAACCAGTCCTGTTAATAACAAACTCTACTACTACTAACCAGTCCTGTTAATAACAAACTCTACTACTACTAACCCTAACCAGTCCTGATAATAACAAACTCTACTACTACTAACCAGTCCTGATAATAACAAACTCTACTAATATTAACCAGTCCTGTTAATAACAAACTCTACTACTACTAACCAGTCCTGTTAATAACAAACTCTACTACCAGTCCTGTTAATAACAAACTCTACTACTACTAACCAGTCCTGTTAATAACAAACTCTACTACCAGTCCTGATAATAACAAACTCTACTACCAGTCCTGTTAATAACAAACTCTACTACCAGTCCTGTTAATAACAAACTCTACTACCAGTCCTGATAATAACAAACTCTACTACCAGTCCTGTTAATAACAAACTCTACTACCAATCCTGTTAATAACAAACTCTACTACCAGTCCTGTTAATAACAAACTCTACTACCAGTCCTGATAATAACAAACTCTACTACCAGTCATGTTAATAACAAACTCTACTACCAGTCCTGTTAATAACAAACTCTACTACCAGTCCTGATAATAACAAACTCTACTACCAGTCCTGTTAATAACAAACTCTACTACTACTAACCCTAACCAGTCCTGATAATAACAAACTCTACTACTACTAACTAGTCCTGATAATAACAAACTCTACTAATACTAACCAGTCCTGTTAATAACAAACTCTACTACTACTAACCCTAACCAGTCCTGTTAATAACAAACTCTACTACTAACCAGTCCTGATAATAACAAACTCTACTAATACTAACCAGTCCTGTTAATAACAAACTCTACTACTACTAACCAGTCCTGTTAATAACAACCTCTACTAACCAGTCCTGTTAATAACTAACTCTACTAACCAGTCCTGTTAATAACAAACTCTACTACTACTAACCCTAACCAGTCCTGTTAATAACAAACTCTACTACTACTAACCAGTCCTGTTAATAACAAACTCTACTACTAACCAGTGCTGTTAATAACAAACTCTACTTTGAATACATACTATCTAATCATTCAAGACAAGATATCTTAACTTCATGTTCAACATGTTTGATCTTATGTAAAACTATACAGCTGTCATGTCATTTTATTTTAACAACAGGACAAGTTTCCCATTTCAATGTGTTTTCAGGGAGATTCATTTTTCATAACATCTTATATACATAGATGATGTACGTGAGGATTAAAGCACAGGCTGAATGAATGGTGAAATGCTGTTCTCAACGACCAAACACGACATTCCTGATTGATGCTGTGAACATGGGGTTATGTCAAATATTCAGATGTTAAAGAATGCTATCACTCCTTCAAATTGACGTTTACCACTATAGAATATAATACTGTATAGTATTACATAAGATCAAACATATTGAATATGAAGTTAAGATATCTTGTCTTGATGTTTACCACTGTAGGATATCATACTGTGGCTGCTTTAAATTGATATTCACCAGCATAGAACAACAGGAATCAGAATCTCTATGTTCACAGCAGTCAGTAAAACTGAGAGGTGTTGCTGGTCTAGACCTTTAACTGAACCGTGCTTTGTAACATGTTTGAAATCAGACGTTGGAGTTGCATCAGGCCAGATTTCACGGAGGAGTCAGTCCTCAGACAGACAGACACAGATCTCCCGAGGAGACATTTCCATGTCAAAAGGAAGATCGCTGAGATTGAAAGTAAAGCAGTTTTCCACCTCTTTTCAAATATGATTTATTTTGGTAGAGTACCACACAGGAATAGAGATGTCAAATTGCATTTCCCCACATAAGACATCCTGATATTCATCCTCTCCTCATCTAAAGCTTTATAAAAGACTGTTAACTGTCAATCCACACATCTCAAGACAACAGGCACCCTATTCCCTGTATAGTGCACTACTATGGCACCCTATTCCCTGTATAGTGCACTACTACGGCACCCTATTCCCTGTATAGTGCACTACTATGGCACCCTATTCCCTGTATAGTGCACTACTATGGCACCCTATTCCTTGTATAGTGCACTACTATGGCACCCTATTCCCTGTATAGTGCACTACTACGGCACCCTATTCCCTATATAGTGCACTACTATGGCACCCTATTCCCTGTATAGTGCACTACTATGGCACCCTATTCCCTGTATAGTGCACTACTACGGCACCCTATTCCCTATATAGTGCACTACTATGGCACCCTATTCCCTGTATAGTGCACTACTACGGCACCCTATTCCCTATATAGTGCACTACTATGGCACCCTATTCCCTGTATAGTGCACTACTATGGCACCCTATTCCCTGTATAGTGCACTACTATGGCACCCTATTCCCTGTATAGTGCACTACTATGGCACCCTATTCCCTGTATAGTGCACTACTACGGCACCCTATTCCCTGTATAGTGCACTACTACGGCACCCTATTCCCTGTATAGTGCACTACTACGGCACCCTATTCCCTATATAGTGCACTACTATGGCACCCTATTCCCTGTATAGTGCACTACTATGGCACCCTATTCCCTATATAGTGCACTACTATGGCACCCTATTCCCTGTATAGTGCACTACTATGGCACCCTATTCCCTATATAGTGCACTACTATGGCACCCTATTCCCTGTATAGTGCACTACTATGGCACCCTATTCCCTGTATAGTGCACTACTACGGCACCCTATTCCCTATATAGTGCACTACTACGGCACCCTATTCCCTATATAGTGCACTACTATGGCACCCTATTCCCTATATAGTGCACTACTATGGCACCCTATTCCCTGTATAGTGCACTATTGTGGCACCCTATTCCCTATATAGTGCACTACTATGGCACCCTATTCCCTGTATAGTGCACTACTATGGCACCCTATTCCCTGTATAGTGCACTACTATGGCACCCTATTCCCTGTATAGTGCACTACTATGGCACCCTATTCCCTATATAGTGCACTACTGTGGCACCCTGTTCCCTACATAGTGCACTACTATGGCACCCTATTCCCTATATAGTGCACTACTGTGGCACCCTATTCCCTATATAGCGTACTACTTTTGACAAGGGCCCATTTTCCCTATAATATATAATAAATATATTTTATGATGTGTAGCCTAGCATGTGCTCAATGATGTGACAAATCTGGGATTTAGTGCGTTTGTGTTGGGTAAGCAAAACATTAGAATAAGCCATAGTAGTGCACTTATGTAGGGAAAAAGGTGCTGTTGGGGATGTATGCCAACAGGTATTAGTCATAAGAGTCTTCCTGATGCTCCATGAAATTGTCACACCCTGATCTGTTTCACCTGTCTTTGTGCTTGTCTCCACCCCCTTCCAGGTGTCGGCCATCTTCTCCATTATCCCCTGTGTATTTTTACCTGTGTTCTCTGTTTGTCTGTTGCCAGTTTGTTTTGTTTCATGAAACCTACCATTGTTTGTTCCCCTGGTCCTGTCTCTTCTTGCTCCTGTTTTCTAGTCCTTCCTGGTTTTGACCATTCTGCCTGCCCTGACCGTGACCCTGAGCCTGCCTGCCCTGACCCTGAGCCTGCCTGCCCTGACCCTGAGCCTGCCTGCCCTGACCCTGAGCCTGGCTGCCCTGACACTGAGCCTGCCTGCCCTGATCCTGATCCTGAGCCTGCCTGCCCTGACACTGAGCCTGCCTGCCCTGACCCTGAGCCTGCCCTGACCCTGAGCCTGCCTGCCCTGATCCTGAGCCTGCCTGCCCTGATCCTGAGCCTGCCTGCCCTGACACTGAGCCTGCCTGCCCTGATCCTGAGCCTGCCTGCCCTGATCCTGAGCCTGCTGTTCTGTACCTTACCCCACCTGTTTGGATTATTGACCCTGGTGAACCCTGACCCTGAGCCTGCCTGCCCCGACCCTGAGACTGCCTGCTGTTCTGGACCTTTTGCACCCTCTCTAGATTACTGACCCCTGCCTGCCTTTGACCTGTCGTCTGCCTGTCTTTGACCTGTCGTCTGCCTTCCTTTGACCTGTCGTCTGCCTGTATTTGACCTGTCGTCTGCCTGTCTTTGACCTGTCGTCTGCCTGTCTTTGACCTGTCGTCTGCCTTCCTTTGACCTGTCGTCTGCCTTCCTTTGACCTGTCGTCTGCCTGCCTTTGACCTGTCGTCTGCCTGACTTTGACCTGTCGTCTGCCTGACTTTGACCTGTCGTCTGCCTGCCTTTGACCTGTCGTCTGACTGTCTTTGACCTGTCGTCTGCCTTCCTTTGACCTGTCGTCTGCCTTCCTTTGGCCTGTCGTCTGCCTGCCTTTGACCTGTCGTCTACCTGCCTTTGACCTGTCGTCTGCCTTCCTTTGACCTGTCTTCCTTTGACCTGTCTTCTGCCTTCCTTTGACCTGTCGTCTGCCTGTCTTTGACCTGTCGTCTGCCTGTCTCTGACCTGTCGTCTGCCTGTCTTTGACCTGTCGTTAACCTGCCCCTGTACTAGAAATAAACTTGTGTTTATGTTATCTATGGTGCTATCTACCAACCAGGACCTTTATATTAACCATGTTATCTATGGCGTTATCTACCAACCAGGACCTTTATATTAGCCATGTTTATGTTATCTGTGGTGCTATCTACCAACCAGGACCTTTATATTAACCATGTTATCTATGGTGCTATCTACCAACCAGGACCTTTATATTAACCATGTTATCTATGGTGCTATCTATCAACTAGGACCTTTATATTAACCATGTTATCTATGGTGTTATCTACCAACCAGGACCTTTATATTAACCATGTTTATGTTATCTGTGGTGCTATCTACCAACCAGGACCTTTATATTAACCATGTTATCTATGGTGCTATCTACCAACCAGGACCTTTATATTAACCATGTTATCTATGGTGCTATCTACCAACTAGGACCTTTATATTAACCATGTTATCTATGGTGCTATCTACCAACCAGGACCTTTATATTAACCATGTTATCTATGGTGCTATCTACCAACCAGGACCTTTATATTAACCATGTTATCTATGGTGCTATCTACCAACCAGGACCTTTATATTAGCCATGTTATCTATGGTGCTATCTACCAACCAGGACCTTTATATTAACCATGTTTATGTTATCTATGGTGCTATCTACCAACCAGGACCTTTATATTAACCATGTTATCTATGGTGCTATCTACCAACCAGGACCTTTATATTAACCATGTTTATGTTATCTATGGTGCTATCTACCAACCAGGACCTTGTGAAAACACCTTGAAAGTCAAAGGAAAACTGAAGCCAGATTCAAGGTGTTTTAACACAAACAGGGGGGGATACACTGGTTCTATTCCAGACTGTATCACAGCGGTCTGACTGAACATATTCAGTGACTGACTGAACATAAATCCTTTAAAAAATATTTACTTGACTGTTTGCTCTAGCAGGAACCTCTCTCTGCCACCTCACCTCTCTCTTCCATCCCCACCTCTCTCTGTCACCCCACCTCTCTTTGCCACCTCACCTCTCTCTGCCACCCACACCTCTTTCTGCCACCTCACCTCTCTCTGCCAACTCACTTCTCTCTGCCATCTCACCTCTCTCTGCAACCTCACCTCTCTCTGCCACCCCACCTCTGTAGAGACTGTAGGAGCTGGTCTCAGCAGTAAACCAACAGCTTGTTAAGTGACTAGAGAGTCTAGTTACTATAGCTGTAGAGACTGTAGGAGCTGGTCTCAGCAGTAAACCAACAGTTTGTTATGTGACTAGAGAGTCTAGTTACTATAGCTGTAGAGACTGTAGGAGCTGGTCTCAGCAGTAAACCAACAGGTTGTTAAGTGAATAGAGAGTCTAGTTACTATAGCTGTAGAGACTGTAGGAGCTGGTCTCAGCAGTAAACCAACAGTTTGTTATGTGACTAGAGAGTCTAGTTACTATAGCTGTAGAGACTGTAGGAGCTGGTCTCAGCAGTAAACCAACAGGTTGTTAAGTGAATAGAGAGTCTAGTTACTATAGCTGTAGAGACTGTAGGAGCTGGTCTCAGCAGTAAAACAACAGTTTGTTATGTGACTAGAGAGTCTAGTTACTATAGCTGTGGAGACTGTAGGAGCTGGTCTCAGCAGTAAACCAACAGGTTGTTAAGTGAATAGAGAGTCTAGTTACTATAGCTGTAGAGACTGTAGGAGCTGGTCTCAGCAGTAAACCAACAGTTTGTTATGTGACTAGAGAGTCTAGTTACTATAGCTGTGGAGACTGTAGGAGCTGGTCTCAGCAGTAAACCAACAGCTTGTTATGTGCATTCTTATCATTTTGAGTTATTGTAGCTAAATATAGTCCTTTGGTATTCCATGTATAGCATCTGTGCCGAGACACTGATCTAGGATCATTTGTGTATTTTAGATCATAATGAATGAGAGTATTATGGAAAAGAAGGGCCTGATCCTAGATCAGCACTTCTACTACTAGGAACTAGTACTTAATACATACAGGCCCAGGACGTTTCATTAAAGTTCTGTTACCTTGTATAATGTTCATTTTAAAGGAGGTGGTTAACTTGCTTTTCTCTTCTTTTTTTTAACCAAATCTCTATTTTTGTCGTCATTCTGAACTTTGTCCGCAACGTTATATTCCATTTTGTTGGACTCGGGCGATATATTTCCGTGTGCGAGCACATGCTTGTGTTTTTGTCATTTCTCGTTACCACGACAACGGAAGCAGAAGGAAAACACACGGAAAAGTATCGCTCGAGTTCAACAAAATGGAATGTAACGTTGCGGATCATGTTCGGAAATAACACAATCTCACGAACATGCAAAGACTAGCATCACTATACTAAAAGCTTTTGCGTTTCTAAAATGAATTTTTTGGAACTTTTGTTCATGTTTGTCCATGTCCCCTGTACCACAGAATAAGCACTGCTGGTTTCTGTTTCTCAAAACCAAGTTATTAAATAGTAAAAAACGTATTCTATAACATACCTTTTACATTTTAAAAAAGTATATTTGGTCAAAGAAAAGTGAACCAGTCCTTTAAGTAGGTTAGGTTCTAGAAGGTAAGAGCAGTATGACAAGAGAGGAGGAACCATAGCTTGTGTCTACTGCTCTGAACCATCCAGGTAGGTCTCAAATGGCACCTTATTCCCTATGATAGGGCTCTACGTTGTATTGTTGCACTGCACTAGACAGGGAAAGGATGCGATTTGAGCCACGTCCCCTGTCTCTTATGACCCAGGTATGAACATGACGGTGCTTTTCCCTGCCTTTATCAGCTTCCCTTCTGAATGACACAGCTTTTATTTTTAGGCAGAACGACAGAGCACAGAAAGGATGTCAGGGTACAAGAGGAGTAAACACACTCCAGTCTCTCTCTCTCTGGGTTATTGAAGTCGTAAAGAGCTCATACACCTTATCCTTCCTTTAGATTTCCACATGTCTATTTGTTTGATAATAAATGCATATTTATGAGCATTTTAAACATTTTTTTCCCCCACAGCCATATAATGACTATACAGCGTACAGTATGTATGTATGTACAGGACCAGTGAACAGTTTGGACACACCTCCTCATTCCACGGTTTTTCTTTATTTTATTGGACTATGTTCTACATTGTAGAATAATAGTGAAGACGTCAAAACTATGAAATAACACATATGGAATCATGTAGTAACCAAAAAAGTGTTAAACAAATCAAAAAATATTTTAAATTTTAGATTCTTCAAAGTTACCACCCTTTGCCTTGATGACTGCTTTGCACACTCGTTGACTGGTACTGTATATATATATATATATATATATGTGTATATAGTTGAAGTGTACCTATGATAAAAATTACAGACATCTACATGCTTTCTACATGCTCTG